>NC_058412.1:8804495-8887443 GCF_002201575.2 Neomonachus schauinslandi | reverse complement strand
GGAAATAGCAATCTGTTGTGGCAGACATTGGGCCAGGAGCATCGTGCATGCTATCTCATGCATTCCCCACTGCAAACACAGAAGGGAAACTGACTCCCTTCCCACTCTGAAAAAGTTTGAATGCATGATCCTTACAGAGTTGTTCTGAGAATTAAATGAGTTCATACATAGAAGCACTTAGAACAGTGCCTAGCACATGGTAATCACAACATCATGACTATACATTATTACCCTAATTATACTAATTATATATTATTAGGTTATATATACACATTATATATATTAGGTTATATATATATACGGATAATATGTGTACATATAATACATATACATATATAGCATACATATATAAGATATATGTTATATGTCCTATATAATCATAATACACATATAATTAACATAGATATGCACACGCACGCACACACATATATAGGTTATTAACCTGATTATGCTAATTGTGTCACCTCCTGCTCTACTTTTTACAGATGGAAATGATTTAAGCCATGCCGCCTCAAAGGTTTAAAGGTTTGAACCTTGAGGTTTGAACCCATATCTTCAGAATCCAAATTCTAATCAATGCCACAGACTTTCTCTTGCCTTTCCCAAAAACATTCTAAATGCATGCTTTAACTTCAATTAGCAACCATGTCCTGCTACCAAAGACATCGTTTGAAAGAGGAGAAAGTTCTCGGTGTGAAGCTGGAGAACCTGTGTTCCCCGGAGAAACGCATGCTGAGCTTAGGTGTCTGTCAGGGACTCAGACAGGTGCCTGAAGTTCAGACAAAAAGTCAAGGCTGGAGATAGAGAATGAGGAGTTACTCGTTTAGGTTTACGGAAGCCCCCAGGAATGAATGAAATGGACCAGGAAGAATGTGTGGAGTTGAAAGAGAAGAAGGCTAGAAGCACAGGAAAGAACACAGGGCAGGATGGACTCTGAAAAACAGGGTTCTAGAGGGGAGGGGGGTGGGAGGATGGGTTAGCCTGGTGGTGGGTATTGAGGAGGGCACATTCTGCATGGAGCACCGGGTGTTATGCACAAACAATGAATCATGGAACACTTCATCTAAAATCAAGGATGTAATGTATGGGGATTAACATAAGAATAAAAAAAAAAAAGAACCCCTGTTCTCTATTTCTCCTCACTTCCTTATCCCAGGAGCGGCTGGAAGGCACTGCCTAAAAGACATGCAAGAATAGGTGTCCAGTGAACCAGGATATTCAAAACAAAATCAGATTGTCCATGAGGATTGAAAATGTGGAACAGATAACTCATAGCTCAGGACCCATTTGGTTGTCATTTCTCATTGCCGAGGAGAGGAGGGAGGATTTTGACGTTCTTTATTGGGTGCAAATCCCTCAACCCCAAATGAGGAGTTGCGTTGGTATGTTCTAGCAGTGAAGGTCTCCCAGGAATTAACGAAGCACAAGACGGCTGTGCGGTGGTCCCAGACAGCATTCCAAAGATTTCTAAGAAGGAAAGTCATTTCATCCTCAAGATGTAAATACGGTAGTTTTCACTTTATTCTATTTAAACACTGAAATTCGACTCTGAAAGTTGAAAGGAAAGCTTACCTTTGCCAAAATGTCAGAATCAGGCAACAGAAAGCGCATTCAACAAATAACTATTATTTCCTATTTATATAAACTATTCTTTTTCCAAATTCCAAAATCTCTGAAAACCTTCAAAAATTAGGCTGTGCCAATCTATTTCAAAAGAACTGTCAATGGGAATAAAGATGCGGTTTTTCTTAAATGACACAATTTCATGAAATCCCTTAAAAACAACTTGGATTAATACATTCCAGTTGTAAAATCTCAAGGAGAAATTCTTTGTAATTTGGTAGTTATAAAGAAAAAGAATGGCAGTCTATTTCCAGACTCTAAATGTTTATAGAGAGCATAAGAATTGTGCAAATCCCATTTTACACTTTAGCTGGAGTCATAAATCCTCTACCTTAGCCTCAGATCTGCCCCACTGCACCAGCCATATCTCTTCTCCAGGACCCCAACTCCCCAACTGTAATAGGAGGAGAGGGACCAAGGGATTTCTTCTTACATGATTCTGTGAATTCTCTGCAAGTCTGAAGAACCCAAATATAATCTATAATGTTGGAGGTGTATTTAATCTCAGAAATAAACAATGTCCCTCCCTTCTAAAATACACACTTTCTTTAGAAAAATAAATCTCTCCTAAGAAAGTATGGAAGACATTCTCTTTTATAGACCTTTCTAAAGTTATGGCACTAAGTGTTTCCACCTGTACCCAGCATGGACTTGGCCACTTAATCAAGATGTGATTGTTCGGCTCAGAGGTTAGCCAGAGTATATGTTTTAAAGAAGTAAAGAGCTGAACTATGTGGTTAAAGGCAAAGATTTCCAGGCTTCAGAGAATCCCCTCTCCCAAGTCTATTGGGAGTGAATGTTCAGAAGGTCATAGGCTTTCAAGGACAAATACGTTGTGTCCATAATTAGAAAGAATTGCCAACACAAATAGTCATGACTTCTATTCTCCTGCTCAGTACATTCTCCTGCTTCTATCTCCAAAATATCTCTGGAGTGTGTTGCTGGAAAATCCCTCGGTTATTGTCCTAATTCAGGGCCCCTTTTTCTCTCTTTTTAAATTAATGTCCTTGCTTCCAGTTTCCCCCTTTCTAAATCATCCTCCATGGAGCCAGAGTAATATTTCCAAAATGGAAATCTAATTATATCACTTCTCAGTTTAAAGACCTTCCAAGACCACCCCACAGATATCAGAGTGGAAATTTTCTGGCATGAATTTCAAAGACCTGAATAATATAGTCTACCTGCTTTGTACTCTAGCCTACGGTCACCAGATTTAGCAAATAAAAATACAAATGCCCAGTTAAATTTGAGTTCTGGATAAACAAGAAATAATGCTTTCAGTATAAGCATGTCTCACTCCATATGTGGGACATGCTGATGCTAAAAAACATTCAATGTCCATCTGAAATTCAAATCTACTGAGGCTCCTATATTTTATCTGACAAGCAACTCTAGTTTTAATCTAATCATTATTTCCCAAACAAGGTCATTTGCCTGCCCTTGTGCAATTATGCATGGTATTTCCCCTACCTAAAGTGCTACTTTCTCCTTCTCAACTAGAAAACTCCTACTCATCCCTTAAAACCCAGCACATCTTTGAAGCTTCTCTGACGGCTAATAGCATCATGAAGCACTCCCTCATCTGCCCTCTTCTATTTATCTCCCTTTCTATACTCAGCACTAGATTGGTGGTGCCTAAAAGTGCCTGGACAGACTTTGCCCATCTTTGAACTCCCAGGCTCAGCACAAGACCCCCACAGGATCGGTGTTCAATAGAACGTACGAAATGAATGGAGAGTAAACCACTACATAAGTCACGGGCATGACTTCAAACACGTTCTCCCATTTCCCTTCCCAGTGTAATTCTGAAAAGGAGAAATACAATAATTTTGAGCTATTTAAATCCCCTTTATCAAGAAACAAGAAAATGTCACTAAACCACAAAGTAAACATCTCCTCCCTGGAAGTGCTTACACCCTTCCTGCTCAGTCCCGCAAAAGCTGCATCACCACTGAATGTCCCCACTGGCAGATAGAATCACAATATTCCCTGGTCCTCTGCAGATACTAATCACGTCAGCCCCCTTCCTACATGTGAGTGTATGTGTCCTGAGTGATTTGACTGGATTTCCCAGAACCACTCACACCTGCCAGCACCCCTTCTCACAGAATGCCTTGGCAGTCTTTCCATGGTCCACTTACTCCTCCTTCACTTGGCTCTGGCTGTTTAAGGTAGCAGGTCCATCTCTCCTGTCACATGGTCCACACCCAGTGAGAAGATTCACTTGATTCATTTGCAGTTGTCCCCTGCAACCACAATGTGCGCTACTTTTCCCCTCTGCCTGATCTCCTCATGAAAGAATGCATGAATATTGCTCATTTAAGAGCCACTCATCAAGAATCTGAGATGAACCAGCTCTGGGTATATGGTGATGACTATAACAGAGTTCCTAACTGTAAGGAACTTGAAATCTAAGATATGAACACCAAAGGGGTCAACCTCTCTTGGACATATATTCAGCTTGAAAGAAGGAAACAACTAATTGGTGGAAGAAAGGCAGAACATTTTTTAAGAAAGAGCATCCTGACTGCTTATGCATTTTCTCAAAATGTTATATTATTTCTGAGTCTGAAATTTCAGACCCAATGCCACTTCCTCCCTTTGGTGAGTGTCTCTGTAGCCTCTCACAAGTAAGCAAGAGCAAGAGGCAATGAAGGTTAGATGGTCAGTGGTGAGTAAGAAATGCATATACAGAGAATCCCTGATGCAGAGGATTACTCTCTTCTGTTAAAAAAGTTAGAAATGCTATCTCTCTGAACTAGGTCAAAAGAAATGATGAAAAATCTTGGTGCTCAGAATGTGGGGTGCTGAACCAGGAAATTCACATATGTGGCATAGCTTATTTCTTGATGATAGTGACTAAGTGAGACAGGACCATCCTTTATTTACTGGGTCTATTTATGTCCTTAGTTTTTCAAAGATACCATGTATAAAGAAAATACCTGCAAGATTTATTTAACTCTGAAGAGTCTCTGAAGCTAAGCATGAGAGGAACGATGAAAAGAGCCTTAAATTGTTGCACCCCTTCTATGTAGCAAGAACTATGCTATCTCTTGACCCATATAATCTCATTTAAACCTTAGAACTGCCCTGAAAATCAGCATTATTATCTTCCTTATTCAGAAGACACTGAAGCTCAGAGAACTTGCTCCTTACCTAAAATCACACAGCTAAGAAGGGTTTCAGTGGAACTTGAACCGAACTGTCTTTCCAAAGCCTGTGTCCTTCCCATGCCGCCATAGTAGTTCCCTCAGAGCCCTCACGATCCATGTCACAATGGATGAAAATTACAATCAGACACTCAACCAGCAAACCCTTTTGTAATATGTGGTGAGCATATGGCCAGGGCACATGGCCATGCAAGAAAGTATAATAACATTCTGAATGAGTATCCTAGAATCCGTCCATCAACAAGCCACATGGCCTGGGGCTGAGTGTCACTGTCCTAATCTGTGTAACATATATGACAATGGTCTCCCTATAATCCCAGAACTAGGGTGCACATTGGATAAACCATTGTGTGAGGAAATGCTCTTGTAAAGTGTCAAATGCTGTAGAAATTCGACGTGCAAACTTGTTTATTCATTCAACAAGTCTTCAGGTAAACTGAGACTTGAATAATTTCTGGTGGTTTTCTGGGAAAGGAAGTGGAGTGGCAGTCCACAGGCATTGTCAGGGCTCCTCTTTGCAGTGAGGCCGCGTGGCGCACAAAGGAAGCTGAGTCACCCCTGCTCAGCTCGGCGCCTGTGGTGCTGAGGCAGTCAATTGAGTCTTCCTGTGAGAAAGCGGAAACCCAAATCCTGCTGTCCCCACGGTCCCTCCTGAGAGCTGGCCCTTGTGGTTGGCCAAGGTTGGCCTCAGGGCCATGTGGTTCCTTCCCTTCTGTGGCTTGGTTGACAAAAACAGCCAGCGTGGTAGATGCCCTCCCAGCCCACACGCCTCTTAGGGTCTATGATGAACTGTCAGAGAGAGAGTTAAGAACCAGAAATGCCAAAGCGACTTTGGACCTTGGCCACTAATGAAGTCTCTCTGTCAGAACACGTGTCTGTCAAGCTCACTGCTCTGGTTTCTCTTTAGTCGCCCGACATTAGAAACTTACAGAACACCATGTACGACAGGGATGTCATAGGAGTCAGTGGAGTGCTAACTCTTGGGGGCAGGGGTTGGAAGGTCAATCTTCCACTTACTTTGAAATATGATGGATTCCCCTTAGCCTTGAGGCCAGAGTGTTCTACGAAGAACATGAGCATTTTAGAGCCCTGCACAGGCAGCAGATGGCATAAAGCCCAGGGAGTCACATAGAGAATGGAGGAGAACGTTCCATGACCTGGTAGCCTGTCTCATCCTGTCCTGCTTTCTGGCTCAAGGAAGAAGAGGACAGAAGATTCAAAGATGGCATTGGTCATTCCAGAAGATGGTTTATTCAGATATCAATAAAATAGGTATAAAAACTTTCCTAGGTCTGCCCTCCAGTCCTTTGGCTGGAGGGGAGCAAAGTAGATGGAACATAAAGCCTGTGGAGTCAGATATCACCAGGGTTCAACCCTTAGTTCACCACTTACTAGTTGTGTGGCCTTATGAAGTCAATATAAACTCTCTGAGCTTCCATTATTTCTCTTACTCCAAAGAGATGACTTCCACCCTACCCCAGTGCAGTACCCGCAGTGGAACAGTCGTGAGAGCCAGAGATTATGTACCTAAGGAGAGGAGTCTCTGAGGTTCTCAACTAAAGGAAACCATACTGTTATATCTACTGCTACAAGGGGCCCATGGGGCAAGGTGAACACAGACTTGGTTTGAATGGATCCAGATCACTAAAGAGGCAGGGCCAATGCTTGAAGTCAGAGAATGGAGCCTGGAAGGCAGCAACAGACTCTAGTCCTTTGGGCAGATGTCAGGGTCCTATTTAGTAGGCTTGACTCAGAAGTTATAATCCTGGCAGGATTAGAGACAGAATATCTGCAACAGAGCCTCAGAAGGTGGGGTCAACCCTTTGGTCAAAGACTATCTTCCCATAGCCTTCCCTGCTCAGGCAAATACCCCAGGAAGCCCCCAGCCTTGCCCATGTCCATTGCAGCCTTCTGCAATGGCAACCATCTTGTTAATCCCATAAACACTCTAGCTCCTTACCCTGGTGTTATGAGTTGAATTGTGTCCCCCTAAAATATGTTGAAGTCCCAACACCCAGTACCTCAGAACATAAACTTATTTGGAAATAGGGTCTTTGCAGATTTAACCAGGTTAAGATGAGGTCATTAAGGGTGGACCCTAATCCAAATGATGTCCTTACAATAAAAAGAAATTTGGACATAGGGACAAACATGCACAAAGGAAAGATGATGTGAAGACACAGGGAGAAAGCCATGTGAAGGCAAATGGCTGGAGTGATGCATCTATAAGCCAAGGAATACTGAAGATTGTTGGCAAATTGTCAGAGGCTAGAAAGAGACAAGGAAGGATTCTACCTAGAGTCTTAGAGGGCCCATGGCCCTGCCAACACCTTGACTTTGGACTTTTAGCCTCCAGAAATGAGACAATAAAATTACACTATTCTAAGCCACCCAGTGTAAGGTCCTTGGTTACAGCAGCCCTCAGAAATGAATATACCTGAGAATGGGGTTTATTTCAGTTCAATGTACAGTCACTGAGCTCAGTGTAGTGGGTAACAAAACAGATAACTGGATAATTACAACCCTTTATGAGGAGTGCGATGACAGCGTATTTTTAGAAGATATTCAACTGATGACAAGGGAGAGGTCTTCAAGAAAGGCTTCTCTGAGGGCTGATGGCTCAAACCTTACTCATCAGGTAAAATGTAAATAATTTGGATTCTATAAGTTCTAAAAATAATCATCTTCAAGGCCAAAAGTGTCTTTTCGTGATTATGAAGAAAGGATGTGTTCATCCAATGAAAAATGTGAATAGAATTAAAAGAAATAGAAGCTAAAACTATAAAATGATTTGAGAAAAATAGTTCAAAGAACTCTGGTCCCTGTTGAAGTAAGATGACTCATTTGCTTTTTAAAGCATGAACGATCACTACAGCTGGGAGTTCAAAATTATTATATACCTTTAAAAAAGATTCTGTAGTTAGTTCCTTTTTACTGATTCAGAGTGACATTCCACCATTGCTGAGGGTTGACTGAATTGTCTATGCTTGAGGCTCCCGGAAGGACTTCACTGGAGGCTGTATCTCAAGTCTGTGCTACCATAGACCCCCCAGCCCAGGGCACTGTGGCTGTCAATTTCACATGCCATGGGCTCTTTGGGAAAGGGATTGGCCTTTTCCCATCCCCATAGCCCTGTAGCCCAACCAAAACCTGGCATAAGGGAGTGTTCAATAAATACTCGTCAGGGGGATTAGTAAAAGGCCACTGTCCAAGACTGGTCCAAATCACTGTTTCTTGCCAGAATCTGTAAATCCTTGGGATTTTGAGGCCATGGATGCAGATTTGAAGTGCATGCATCTAGATACTGATGCAGGCATGTTCATAGTATGATTACCTGATTTCAGATATTTATCTAGGTTATTTTTAATAAGCACCATTCAATTGCCTATTTTGCATTGGTACCATGCTGGACAAGGGAATACGGATGGAAAGCCATGCTTTCTGCCTTCAGTTAGGCATGTTTCTACACCTTATTAGATCACAGAATATCTAGTCAAAAAAAAAAAAAAAAAAAAAACCTTGGTGATAAAGCAGATTCCATCTCTTTCCATGTTACAGGAAAAAAATTGAAGCCAAGAGAGCTCGGTAGCCAAACCTACTGACATCCAGCTCTTCCTAGATTTTGGGACATTACCTACTCTCCCTGAGCCTCACCGACTATTCTGCAAAAGGAAAATAACCACCAGCTAGCAGAATTTCAAATGACTGAATGGGGTGGCATGTGAAAGCGCTAAGCTCAGAACTTTGTGTGTAGTGAGACTTCAGCAAATCTCAGCTCATACTGTTATAATCAAAGCCACACAGCTTCTTAGTAGTGGCAGAGCTGGGACGATGAACAAAGTTTCTTGACTCAGTACTCTGAAACATATTTTGCTTTTGATGCAAAGTTTTGTAATAATAATAACAATAATTCCATTATATTTTTGGACTATGCAGCGTTCTTTTTATATATATTATAATGTTTAATTTCAAAAACAACCCATAAAGGAGCTACTACATTCCTTTTTCAGTAAGAAAACTGAGGCTCAGAAATATAAATAGTTGAATAAGAGCACAAAACCAGTGCAGGATGGAGCCAGGACTCAGACCTAGAGCGTGGGTGTCCCTGGAAGACACCCCACTTTTCTCAAGACTTTTGTCACCCCCATATTGATTTGAGTGTAGAGCCTCCAAATTCTCTGTATGGCTTGGACTTCTTTTCATAGTACCAAGCTAAATTAGTTTGTCTCCAACAAAAGTTTTACCTACTTAAATGTCCTTTTTCTAATGATTCCTTAAATCTATTCTGCCATTTTATTTGTTTATTTTTAGTTGAGTATAGTTGACACACCATGTTGCATTAGTTTCAGGTGTACAACATGGTGATTCAACCTCCAAAAATCTTAAGTAAAAATAACAGCTGATCCAATGATTCCACTATTATTCCACAATAATTCCAATACCATTTACCCAAAGAAGATGAAAACTCTAATTTGCACCTCTATGTTTACTGCAACATTACTCACAATAGCCAAGATATGGATGCAGCCCAAGTGTCCATCAATTGATGAATGGATGAAGAAGATGTGGTGTATACACACAATGGAATATTACTCAGCCATGAGTATGGGATGAGATCTTGCCACTTACCACAACATGGATCAACCTAGAGGATATTATGCTGAGTCTGTCCTCCCATTTTAAAGGAGCAGATGGGAATTTGAGGTCTGTTATAGCTCCACAGTTCACCAAGATCAACTTCTACTTAGTTCAGTTCTGTGCAATTTCCTACATATTCCCCAAAAACGATGTATGCATGTTTTTGGCCTGCCAAATCAGCCTCATGCCTTTCCTGGACAGTCAGTAACTCTAATGGGCATACAGATCACTTGAGAATATTGTTAAAATCACTTTCTGATTCAGTAGACTTGGGGTCAGGCCTGAGATTCCAGGGACCATACTTTGAGCAGCTTAGGCCATAGATTTCCAATCCCTGACTTCCCTGAAACCAGCCATTTGGGGCAGCTCCATTAAGCGTAGTGGTATTTTGGCCTGGTCACCTCCAGGCTCAGCTAGAAGCTGTCTAAAGACAGAAATCCAGCCTCATCTTTTGATACAATGGCTCTGCACACTGCAGGCTCCGTAGGGACAGGGCCTGTGTCTGACTCATCCCTACTGTACCAGAGCACCTGGAACAGCACTTCGCACAAAGCATGTGATCAATAACCATTTGCTAAAGAAATGGATAGATTTTCCCTACACTGTCTGGCATATAGCAGGTGCTACCTAAAAAATCTTTATTCAATAAAATTCCTTGTGTCTATGATATTAAGACAAATGTCTGTACTACAATTTGTTGTTTTGATGTATTTATTCACTTATTCATCAATATTTAGAAATCACTCTATACCAGGCACTGGGAACAACATATCAGACATAATGCCCTGCCTTCTTCCAACTTATATCCTAACAATAACAGCACTTCATTGAGCATTTAGTGTGTGCCTGGTGTTATTCTAAGTGCCCGATGTGCATTAACAAATTCAGCAACTTTGGGAGACTGGTACTGTATTATCCCCATTTTATAGCTGAGAAAGAGAAGGCTTTGGGGGGTTAGGCAAGTTGTCCAGGACCACACAGTTAGTCAGTGAGGCACCAGAATTCAATGCCAAGCAGTCTGGATTCAGGTCTCTACTCAGCTTTAAAAGACAAACAAATAAGCAAATAAATAGACAAGAAAATCCAAGATGGAGAGAGGTAGGAAACCAGAAGTTTGATGTAGTAAGTAATAGGAGGAATGGAAACTTCACAAGTGAGGCTGATCAAGGTGAAGAGAATGAACAAGCACTTCCTCGTCTGCACCCCACCCTGCCCTTCCACAACCCCATCTCTCCCACTGGGTTCACAACAGGGAAATGTGCAGGGAAAAAATAAATAAATAAAAGAATCTTGGGGCCAAAAAGAGGTTTCTTGAATATCTTCCTTGCCTAAGGAAGACAATAATCTCCATCATTTATCCATTCTGCAAGTATCTATGGAGCACCTACTCTGTGCCAAGCACTATTCCGGGCACTACGGCAGATGTAGGGTGAGCAAAACAGTCAAAAATCACTGCCTCATAGAGCTCGTCATCTAGCAAGGGGAGAGAGACAGTAAACTAATGAATCAGGTAAATAAATAAACACATGAAGACTAGGTGTAAAGTGCTCTACAAAATAATAATAATAATAATAATAATAATAATAATAATAATAATAATGCATGGAAAGGAAATAGACAATGTCTGAGCCAGGGAAGTGTCTAATCAATGCTAATCAATTGGCTCCCTTTGATCTCTCAACATTTTCTTTTATTATGAGATACCTTCCCAACCACTGTAATGTTTACTCAATCAACCATATCCAGCACTTATTTATTTAGTGTCAGACACCGCTCCCTTCCCTTGACTGTCTCCTTCCAATGAGAGATGCTTCCCCGTCCCCACCTCCCAAGTGTGTTATCAAGCTGCCACCCTCCTTCCTAGGCTCATTGAAGAGAAAGGGGGAAGTCATCTTACTTTCATTAAGCATTGATTCAGGAAATATTTAATGAGCTCCTAATGACCCTAAATAGCATGTGTACTGCCTTATTGTTTATTAAATACTTCCGCAACTGTGATCTCCCATGGCTGTCCAACAGTCCCATAATAAAGGTAGAGCAGAAACGATTTCATTCATTCTGTTCGTATTGCACCCCTTCTGAATAGGATTTGAGGATATTTATAAAAAATAATGACCAATAGGATTTATTATAACCATTTCATAAATGAGAAACACCGTCTAAGAAAGCCTGTGGGACTTACCTGACACCACCCAATAAACAATAAAGCTGGAATCAAAACCCAGGTTTTCCAACTCACACTTTCCCTCGACCACACACAACTTACAATATACAGTCCTTGGTGCCCAATACACAATAATGAAGCAGAGATGGCTTTGCTCTCAGTAAACTTCAGCAGAGACTATAACCCAAGACGACAACAGCTATTGAAGGATACAAGGACAGACATGATGTTTTAGGAGGGATGCATACAAGTTCAGAGGAGCACGAGTTCATATATAACTTCAGCTGGGTAAGTCATAAAGAAAAGCTTGGGTCAGGACATGGACTACTCGAAAGAAAAGGCCAGAAAAAGCATTTGAGGTTGGAGGAATATTAATTGGTCCAGGTGTTAAAAAACCCTGAGCATAGCTGCCAAAAATATCATCACGGCGTTCCCTCCTCCCTCCCTTATTTCCATAAACTTCTTGGCTTTGCCAACTACTTAAGCCATAAATATCTCAGGGGATGCTCTTCTGGTTCTCTTTCAGAACTGACCCCAGAACAGGCGTCCAGGTAGAGAAAGTGCAATGGGAAGAAATGACCATTCATTGAGCACCGACTTTATGCCAGAAACTTTTAGGTGTTATAAAATTATTGTAGCATTTAATCTCCATGATGGCCCTGCCAGGTAAGTACTTTTTCCCATTCTATGGGAAGAAGCTGAAACTCAGAGACTGGTTGGCCTGCCCAAAGTCAAACAACTGACAAGCAGAGAAACTCTGGTTTGAGCCCAGGACCTTCAGAAGCCAAAGCCAGGTGTCTGTCGGTAACCCCACTTTGAACCACACTGCACAGCCAGAAATCAAGAAGTGTCTATTCCCTGAACAATTGTGAGGTGTGAGAAAATTCAGCACCTGGTAGAATCAGAAAGTCAAGAAGATCAAAAGTAGATTTGAGAACCTAGGTCACTGAGAGGAGAAAACAGGAAGTTGCCATTCAATGGGTATAAAGTTTCAGTTACCAAGATGAGTAAGTTCTAGAAACATAACAAAACTCTATTGTGCACTTAAAAATTTAAAAGGGTAAATCTCATGTTAAGTGCTCTTACCACAATTAAAAAAAACTAACAAAATCACAAAGAAATCATTACAAATAAGGAAAAATATACAGTTGATTGTATCTAAGCATAAATCCTTCCATCATAATTCTTCCTGCAGGATTTTTCCACTTGGTATAAATACTTATGTGATCACTACATTTTTCTAAATTCCACCAGGAGTCCGTCTAAGATATTGTGGGTGCTGTTTATGTTTGCATCTATCAGATCACACAAAAGCAATTATGATGGTGCATTGATTCATAAACATGAGTGTGGACATCATTAAATATTTACGTAAACACATTGATTACTTATATTTATAAGCCTGTGAAGAAATACTAGGCTGCTCTTCTGCACCATGTCGGAAAAAAATAAGGTTCTTTGCAAATACAGTAATCAGCTCATATTCACTACTCATTAGACTGACTCTTGAAATAATCTTCAGTTTGTTTGCGGAGAGGATTCACATCTGCACCAACACATCTGTGGCAGAGGCAGAGTGCGTGTGCGGTGGGAGGTGGGCTCTGGGCTACAGATGCAGAGAGGCTTCCAGCATTTTGGGGCTCGGGAAGTACCCCACAGCACCAACACCACACGCAGCAGCAGCAGCAAAACTAAAGGATTTCCCAGGAGAAGAGTAAGGTGCTATCCTTGGACGTTTTTGTGTGTTCTAGGACCATGGAACAGAAACCGTGACAAAAGATATGAAACAAGTTGTTCCCCCACATTTTATCCCCATGTTATTGGGTTTGGATGCTGATGGCAGAACGCACTCAAAACTATCAAATACCTGAGGGCAATTAGTCTGTGAATTCCATGTGAACAGGTATCCACAGTTTTAATTGCTATTTCCAAGTATCAGGTTTTGAAACAGACAGAAACCGTTGTTAACTGTTGGTTTACTGGTGTCAATCCAAAAGCTCTACAATTCACAAAGCATCCCTGTGAGGGAGCCGACGGAACAGGGAGGGATGACACTAAGAGCTGCGGGTGAGTTAGGATCAGTGGCAAGGTGTGTTACCCATCCACAAACTGCCTGGGTTTCATATTTTATCCCAGCGCTACAGAAAAAGGGTTTGCAACTTTTGTGTAACCCTCTCCCCTCCCCATCTCATCCCACTCACCCAAAACAGCTTAACAAGAAAAAAGAAAAATATTCTGCTGGCAATCCTAACGTCTACATCACATTTACCTGGAAATAGGAATGGGAATGATCCAACTTTTCTTCCACAGTTGACGTTTGTTGGCTGCTGAAGTGGATATAAGGTGTGTGTGCGTGTGTGCGTGTGTGCGTGCGTGTGTGTGTGTGTGTGTGTGCCCTTATGTCCACAGGACAGAGTTTTTTTCCTGGCCTCTGTACCTGAGCAAAGCTAGCTGAAATGTGGCCTTTGTTGACACCAGCAGGCCAGGGAGGCCAAGGTGGGGGACACAGGCCCCACCAGGGTTCCTGTAGGTATTGACTTCACCTGTTGCAGCCCTGTGATCATAAAGCCAAAGTGTCAGAGCCTTCTAGAACAGAAGCCATGAGGTTTTGCTCTGGTCTGTGACCACAGACTGCAGGCACAGCGGCTGGCTTAAACGAGGAGTACAAGGGCGGCTTTGGGCAGACCCAACCCATAGCCGGGAAATCACTCAAAGGGATTGTCTAGTGAGTGGAAAGTAATTGGTGTCACTCTTGCCCAGGAAAAATATGCAGGCATGACATTAGTAGGCCTCCCCCCCCACCAAGAACCTACAGTATCCCTACACATCCTGCGCTGGGTGCTAGCCCGTCAGAGCTAAGTCACTCACCATCCTTGTTCTCAGTGAGCAACAGAGTCCAGGGAAGGAGAAAGGGAGGCCAACCAATCAATGAGTACAGTGTTCGGGAAACTCCGCCTAAATCTGTGTGGGATGCAGAGGACATGGAAAGGAGAAGCAATCGATGCTCCCTGGGGCATTAGGTGAGACTTCACAAGGCGAGCCCAAGTGAGGGGGCAGCCGGAGAAAAACTGCCAGGGTGTGAAGTGTGCAGTGCCGGGGAAAAGTTCAGGTGCCTACCTGCCTGGTACCCCCGCCCACTTGCTCCCCTACCCGCCTGCCCCCCCCCTTGCCTGATCCCCCGCCTGCCTGCTCCCCAGGACAGTCCACACTCACCTCAGACTCAGTGTCCCCGCAATGACCAGCTTCTCACGCTGTTTCTCTGGCTCCACTGGCCACCCAAGCCAGAAACCTGGGAGTCCTTCCAGACTCCCCGTCCTGTCCTCACCCCTCACATCCAAGCAGCTACCAAGTCCCGCTGACTTTTTCCACTCCATATTTCTCACATCAGTCTTTGCCTTTAATTCCTACTACCTACCACCATGGCGACCAGCAGTCCCAGAACCTCAAGGAAAGAAGAAAAGAAGGTCAATTTCCCAAAAGACAAGATGTCAATGTTACCATAAGAAGAAGAAAGGGATTCTAGAAACCTGGAATCAGCAGATGTCCAAGGCACTAATAATAACTCACCAAGTTTTAAAATGTTACTTTCTTCATAAATTAGAGCATATTAAAGGTTATCCCTAACACATTGCTCTCGCACAGATACTAATTTTGTTCTAAAGTGAGACGGAAGTGGAATGAAAGTCAATTACTTGGGACTTGGGACGGCACCTGGAAAAGGTCCCCAGCCGATTCCTATGGAGCCCTTGGTCTCGGACACTGTGCTGGGCACGTGGCACTAAGTGAGGAGCAAGACAGCTGCAGGGCACCTGCCTGCGGCCACCGCATAAGCAAGAGTGGAAAGGACTAGACCAGCATGGGGAACCCCCTCCAGACACCAAGACCTCAAGTCATTCAGAAATGAGATCTTTTAACTCCCTTCTGAAAAACTGCTATTGGATTCTGCTTTTACCTCTGCCGACTTCTAGATCAGGAGAAGAACTTTTCTCAGCGAAATCGCTTATCTGAGCCTGCCAGGCTATCGCTTTCCCACACCTATATTACAGACTCATCTCAAGCTCTCACCATGGCTGCTGGGATTCTCAGGTTCTGCTTGGGGACTGTGGGAATTGTTGTGTTGGGTTTTTTTTTTTTTTCCTCTTGATCTTGATGGGAAAAAAATGAAATAAATAAATTAGTGGCCTTGCAACTGCTGTTGTTTTGAAATGTTTCGGTTTTATTTTGAGACTTGTATTTTATGAGTATCTGTTTCTACATTTGGAGGCTCATGCAATATGCATGGTTTCTTTATGAGATGTGATATGCATTTGTGGAGACGGGATTGTCTGCCAGACTTTGTTGAGAAAATACATTTCAGTTACACCTGACCGGAAAACCATCTGCCTCTGCCTCACGGACACATGGCCAATACCAAGATTGGCATGAGAAGCCCCGACTATTGCTCAAATCTCTCTCAGCTAGAAGATGTCCCAGGAGAGAAATCATAGATTTGTGGCACTTGAGGAATACTTATCATTTGAAATAAATAGTTATTTTTAAGGATTTTCTTTCCTGGGGAAGAGAAAAAGCAACAAAATGTTTAAGAGAGAGAAAATGTATCACTTCCATGGGGATGAAGGAGGGCACTTGATGGAATGAGCACTGGGTGTTGTATGCAACTGATGAATCACTAAACTCTACCTCTGAAACTAATAATGCAGTATATGTTAATTAATTCAATTTAAATAAAAAGTAAAAGAAAAGAAAATTTATCAGTCCCTGACTGGGAAGTCATCTTTTCTCTGTTACACAAAGTGTAAACACAGGAGCAGAAGAATGAGGACCCAAACTAAAATAGAACCAAAACCCTGTGAAAATTATCATTGTGTTGTTGTCTCTCACTTCATATTCTTGTAGCCTGGCTGTGTCCTCGAAAAGTAGCAACTATACCATTACTAATTATTAACACTACATTTGCACCTTCACTGCTTAGCCCAGGACCTGGGACACAGTAGGCGCTTAATAAATGTCTCTTGAATGCTTGAATGAATACTAGGTGGAGGAGGCATTTGGCCACTAACTCAGTGGCAGATTACGATACTCATAGTCTCCAGACTTAGTGGTGAAGTGTGTAGATGATGAGCCCTGGGAGAATCTCTCCTTGGAGAAAGTGGCTCCACCAACCCCGATGGATCCCAGTGCCCCGACCGAAACCGAAGCCACAGCTGCTGTGTGTCAAGCCGGCACTGGAGTAACATTTTCCAACAAGTCCCCTTAAGCTCTTGAAGTCACTCAACACCAGGGACTGCAAGCTTGGCAGGAGGCTGGAGGCTGCTTCTCAATTTGTATGAGATGCTGATTGAAGGTCTCAGCTGTAAACACACTTTGCGCATGCAGAGCACACCCATAGAGCTTTAATGAGAGTCCAAAGGAAAAGGAGCTCATTCTGCTGTAGTGAGCTCACTCCCACATCCTCTGCAGGCCAGGTGGGCAGGGAAGCCAAGCTCCAAGCAGTGGAAACCCTCAGGGGGTGCTCATTTGTGTGTGTGTGTGTGTGGTTTAAGTTTTATTTCATCATCATAAACTGAACTCATCTTTTCATGCATGCAAATGAGAAGAGAAAGCAAATTCCTCTTGTCTCCTTTTGTCCTACTTCTCTCTTTCCTATTCCCTCTCCATCTCTCTCTCCTTTTGAAGTCCTTGATGAAAGCAACCTCCTAGATGACAGAACCCTAAGAGGGTCGTGACAGTAGAAATGGCCCCTCCCATCTCATGGGTACCTAGAAGGGCGAGGTGACTTCTTTACATTGACCCCAACCCACATAATGAGCCTACAAGGTAGATTTTATCATACCCATTCCACATGAAGGACTTGAGCCGAGAGAGAGGTTAGTGAATAGTGGAACTAGAGTTTGGAACCAATTTTATATGGCTCCAAAGACCAACCTTCCCTAAACTCCATTACTTTCAACCGGGAGAGAGGAAAGGCCAGACATCCCATGCTTTGCCATAAAGGACTAGACAGACCTCCAGTTTCAAAGCTTGGAGAAGTTCTTAAGGAATGTTAGGGCTTGTATTCCCTCCCTTTTGCTTTCCACCCAACAATCCACTCACCTGATAGTGTGAAATAAACATTGTGACTATCCTCCCTTACAGGTCCTTACCCGCATCCTGTCTCCTGGAATTCTCCCTCCCATCTCTGGAATAGGGCAAATAACCTCAAGCAAAAAAAGCAAAGAACATTCGTTCAAACCCCGGCCCAGCCTTTATGAACTGTATAGCCTTGGGAAAAATATATCACTTCTGCAATTCTGATTTCTTTTCTGTTAACCAAGAACTAAGTGATGCTACTACCTTCCAGAGTTTCTGTGTGAATTATGTGACCTTCCACCCTATGACCTTCGGGTCTGAGAACAATGCCCTATAAGCCTAACTGATTAGTTCCTAGGAAGATCCTGAAGAAGACAACTGGCATTCACTAAGAAAAGGAGCTTTGGCATTTATCCTTTCCCTCAAGCCACAGACCATATCTTTTCCCCCAGTATTTCCTGTGTGCCCTGTTCCTTTGAGTAAAGTTTGGTCCAAGGCCTGGTTTGTCTACAGAGCCCCAAAGGGAGTGAGCTTCTCCAAGGCACCAAGTCCCTGGAACCCCAAGCTTTCCACAGGCCTGTGTTATAACATCAATTCAGACCAGTAGGGTCTGCTCTCATTCCCCGGGTCCACCAAAGACTGAGAGCAGGCTGAATCAAGTTCAACTTGACCACATCCCTCAATCCCTCAGACACGGCAAGCGGGCTATTAACCCTGGACTTCAGGGCAGGCACTGAAGCCTGCCCTGTTCTCCTAGAGTATCTCCTTGTTCCCATGGCTGACAATGAAAGAACTTGAACTTTGAGGTCAGGAAAACCTGAGCTAAAATCCTGGCTCTGTGCTTCCTTCCAGTTATGCAATCTTGGGTGAATAATTTATTATCACTGGTTTTACAGCTTTAATGATTGATTTTTATGCATTGGTAAAATAGCTGGCACACAGTACTCAAATATGATTTGTTTTTATCGTGTTCCCTCATCTTTCCCATAAGATTATTGCACAAAGTTCAGAATTCTTTATAGCTGAACTCATCCCAGTTAAGAGAGTGGATAGGAAACATCATTTGCAAGTGTCTGGATGGAATAGGAGCTCCATATACATTGATTGTTACTACTATCAATATATTACAATCACTATCACCATCTCCATCATTTGTCCACTATTTGTGGAACCTCTTCTGTGTGCTAAAATCTATACCAGGCACTGAAAAAACATTCTTTCTAATCACTGTAACCTACAAGGTAGACCTTATTACTCCTTTTTCTGCAGAGAAGAAAACTGGCAAAGTAAGCGACTCAAAGCCACACAGCTAGTAAGTGGCCAAATCAGGATGATCCAATCATATCTAACTAATTGTAATCCTCTTCTAAGACTTGGATGAAAGAGAAATGAGAAAGAGAAGCAGATGATGTGATCGTTGGCCTCTCATGAGGGTGCTTAGAGACGGGTCAAGTGTACCAAGCAAGAGGCAGCACTGCAATATTGTGAAGAGTTAAGATCAGATTGCATGCTGCAGAGACAGGGAAGCATCAGGGCAGCATGGGTGAGGGGAGAACAAGGGGGAGCTGTCAGGGGCCCTGGCAGGAGGGGACTAGGATGGGGCAGGAATGCTGTGGAGTGACATGGGATATTTACTAAGGGTCTACTGTGTTCCAGCCCAGTGCTGGGCAACAGGCATACATTTAATCCTGACAGAGTGATCAGGTAGGTAGTTTTTATCCCATTTTGCAGGGGAGGAAGCATGATCATATAAATATTCAGTAGGGAAACCGAGGTAGTAGCAGGCAGGGCATGCCCAGGAAATGGTTCTACTTCTGTATATCACCTAGAAGTCTGTCTTTACAAGGACTCATGGAGGAGAAACGACCAGGTCGCCCTCAACCCAAGTTCATAGTATATTTTCAGGATTTTGTTTTGTTCTCATTGCCTTAGAGGTAGGTTTCACAGGTAGAGCAAAGGTGCTCATTCTTTCTTGATGTAATACGGTGGATGTTTATGCGAATTCAGTCATTCCCTCAACCAACCCACCTCTGTGGAGCCCCTACCATATGGCTTCTGTCATAGATGCTGGACACAAAGATCAATCACTCCAGAGACCCTGCCTTCAAAATTGCTCTCACGTGGCTCCTGAATTCATGTTACACACTGTACTATTGCCAAATAAATGTAACGAAGAACTCAGTGAATTTTAATTATAACGTGGAGTAAATTCAGCTAAACTATGCTTCATTGTCTACTTTCCTTGGTTGTCCAATCTGTAACCCACTGACCGGCTATAAATACTTATAATTATTTTATTTCATCATGCTCAAAACCACTAATTAGAGTAATTACTGCAAAGTATAGTGAAAATGAATCAAGCAGGCATGAAGGAAATCATACCCTATTTCCCCACTTTGGTTTCCCTTAGTCTTCTCTTGGTTGGTTTCTCAGGCCAGACCCGACCAGTTTGTTACAAGGTTTGAATTATCTGACTAGGCCACGCCCTCCCATAGTGTGTGACGTTACTCGGGGCGAATGTCAAAGTAGGAGGACACTTCCATAGCTTCCATCTGGCTGCTCAGATCTCTGACATTCCCACCCCCTTCTCGGCAGGGCATATTCTCCTCCTCTAGGTCCATCATGTGGCCAGTATCCCACCCGAAGCTACCAGTGTTTGCTGTCTTGAGAGTCCCATTAGCATGAATATTTATTTTTTAAAGATGTTGCCTCTGGCACACAAAGAGAAATGTAGTAAAAATGCTTGGCCCAAAGACAAGGTCCGGTTCTCGCTTACTGTGGATCTCGGGGAAGTCACGGTCACTTGCAGACCCTGGGCTTCCTCCGCGGTACAGATGAACACCGGCGCCTGCCCCGGAGGATGAGCGGGATGTGGACATGAGGGTGCGCATTTTCTACGGAACATGACCGTGCTGTGAGGCTCGGACGATATTGTGATTAGGAAAGAAGTGGTGGAGCCCATCGAGAAGAAACATTTCCCATGGTGGATATTCTGGTATCAAGGTCACTGGGGCGTTGCTGTTGCCATTCCCGTGGTGTTGCTTTGGATCGGTCAACTCTCACAGAAAGTCAACTCGCCTTCTCAGTTGTCTTCCACTCAGGCCCTGTGGGGCTCCCCGGGTTTGCTCACGGCAGGCTCGTGGCATCTCAGCACCTCTTCCTCACCCTTGGATTCCCCCTACCCCATGTGTAACTCATTTGGAAACCAGCTGCCCCCGCCCTTCCGCCAGCCTCCTAGGAGCAGGGCTGTCTCCTTCCTCTCTCAGCCAGTGCCAACACAGTAATAGCTATAGGGAAACGGCCAACTCAGAAGCAAATGCACCGTGAAGCTAAGAAAGCTTAAGTGCCAGGGCCCCTCACTTGTACAGGCCCCTTCCAGAGGCCGGAACCTCATTTGTAATCATAACTTGGTATTCTGTTATAGACTGAATTCTGCCCTCCACCAAAATTCACCCCCAGTGCCTCAGAATGGGTCTGTATTTGGAGACAAGGTCTTTAAAGAGGAAAGTAAGTTAAAATGAGGTCACTAACATGGGTGCTAATCCAGCAGGACTGGGGTTCTGATAAGAAGTGTTTGGGACACTCACGCGCGCGCGCGCGCACACACACACACACACACACACACACACCCATAAGACCATATAAAGGGAAGGCGGCCACCTACGAGCCAAGCAGAGAGGCCTCAGAAGAAACCAAGCCTGCCAACACCCTGATCTCTAATTTCCAGCCTCCAGAACTGTGAGGAAGTAAACTCTTGCTTAAGGCACTGAGCCTGTGGTACTTTGCTTTAGCAGCCCTAGCAAACACATGCATATTCTTTTTCAAACAGTCGCCCCAAATGTAAAGGCATCAAGCCTCCCAACCCTGCCCTGCCTCAGCCAGAGTGTAAAAGCATGATCGGCTTACACTTTGGTGACTTGTCGGGGCGTCACCAGGATGGGCTTGGGGGAGGCGATGGCGGGAGAGAGCAGTGCTGCTGGAGTGAGACCAGGGGCTCCACAGAGGAAGGGAGGAGAGCTTCTGAGACAAAGGGCCAAGTCTCAGCTTGGCAAGGTTCCCATCGCGGTAAACTGTGCTCTTGAGCCTTGTATCACTCACTTCCCCTGTCAGCCTCTGGCCAATTTAATCAATGTGGATGAGCTAGCACATGGGATGGTACCCAGCACCTGTTGCTGCTCTCTCTCCCTGAGCCTCTGGAAAGGAAGGACAAGTTCAGCCAGAAATGGGTTCACCTCCAAGGGACCAATCCAGAAAAGCAAAGCAATTTCCAGAAGACTATCTAAAATGCCCAGCTCACAGGGCATAGGATTACCAAGAAAATTCTGATTTAGGGAAATGATAGGCCTTTTAGCTTCTCGGCTTATCTTCTAATCATTGAAATGAGAGAGAAGTAGACAGCAGTACCTACCCAAGAACTTTAAAAGGGAAAGCAGCAGGTAGAGGTTAAAAACATGCATTATTCATTTCTCGGGAGGGAAAGTATAGTTTCAAATAGAATGACGGTTAACATCGGATGGCACAGTGTGCAATGTCACTTTCTCTCTCCCATCTGATGTTCGTAAGGACCTGACAAAGTGAATGATCTTCTGATGAAACAAATGAGAAAGCTGAGACCAGAGTTTGCCCCAACAGCAGTGTTGGGAACCTTGACCCTTTAAACGCAGACTCCTTGACTTGTCATCACAGTAACACATTTGTACACATGGTTGTAAAATACTTGTGTTTACTATTTTTAAGGAGAACAACATAAAATGATTGTTTCATTAAAAACATTTCTAGAGGTCTCTATTTCCTGATATTCGGACTAAAACTGACTCCTTTTGCCCACCCTCAGAGCTGGATTCTTCCTGGAAGGAGACCGTGTTTGCTCTCTGTGCCCCACACCCATACACTACCTGGCCCTCCAAAGGTGCCCTAAATATTTGCTGAGTCACCTCTCCCTGCCTGAGGCTTCCCAGATCCAGGCCTGCCTCCTAGGTTGGCCCCCCAACCCTCACTGCTCCTGGAAGTCCATTGTCTTCCCAGACCTGGGGTCTGGCTTAGTCTCCCCCTGCAGCTTCTGACCTCCCACGCTGGGGATGCCGTCTCCCAGCCTCGCCTGTACCGCATCTGAGCTACCTGATCTGGCCCCTCCTTTTCTTCCACTAGCCCTGGTGGCTCTGATATCTTTATCATGACTAAACTGACCACCCATCTTTGGTACTCCCGAAGAAGTCCTGCCACTTTCTAATGAGAAGAATAAAAATAACTGACATTTACTGAGCTTGTCCTATGAGACAGGTATTGTAAGAAAGCGCTTCATATCCATAATCTCAGTGAATCCCCACTACAGCCACGGTATTGTAAATGGCACATATTATGGCCCTGGGTTAAGCACTAAATCCTCATTTCATTAAAAAGGAAACTGAGGCACAGGGAAGTGGAGGAATGTGGAGTAGGGACAGAAGCCAGGAGCAGAAACTAATCCTATACCTGCCCTGCTGTTTGCACCACACTAAGTTTACAGACACTAAGAAACTGAGACAGGGGCTTGCAATGGTCCCATCAAATTTCATGTTTCATCCTGAGCTGACTCAGGGCTCAGATCCCAGGAGAGATGTTCCGCACTGCGCCCTCTGTGTCTCCCTCCACGAAGAGGGTCTCAGGCAAGATGACGGCTCCCAGAGTTTGACAGGGATAAACTGAGTCTGGGGCTCTACTCAGATCTCTCAGCAGGGTGGTAAGCCAGTAAGAGGCTTGTGTCCAGTAAGCCAGTCACGGGAGTTTTTCTGAGGAGAAGCCTTGTAGCTCGGGAAGAAGCGGTGAGAGAGAGGAGGGCTGGGTGCCCCAGACAGGAGCAGGGGCCTCTGAGGAGTTTTCTCCAGTGCAAACATGTGGCTCTTGATTCAATGGCCCAATTAGGCATAGAGTGACCTTCCCTGAGCTTCATCCTAAAATACCCAAAGAGGTTCCAAGATCTCCTTTACCTTAAATACTTGGGGTAGCCTCAGGATCAAACCAACTTCATCTCGAAATGTTGAGACATCATCTAAATCTCTTAATTGACCATAGACTGGAATGGGAAATTCAACTTTAAATATATATATATATTTATATACATATAGCTTCCCCTGCATCTGTGCCCAAAGGGTACCTAGAAATGCCATAGAAAAGGAAATGCCAGGGTAAATCAGTCCAACTTGGCTCTGAAGGAAGGCCTGGTCTACACTTGCAAACATGAACAAAATAATGATGAAGCATACCTTTCTTCCCAGATGTGAACCCTGAAACCCTGCCAAGGTCTGTTTCAGTTTTTTATTGATGAAGTAACATGGTCACATCCCAGGGGCTTGGCTCACTCATTCATGGGGCCAAGTCTTGGTAAATGTTTTATGTTTGCAAATCTTTGAGCTTGCTTAGCTGTGACGATGTTTGCCCATCACAGCTTGTCCTGTGTGCTTGGGTTTCGGGCACTGCTCACACGCCAGTGGCATCTCAGGCCAAGACACACCAATAAACATACATAGCGCCTACCCCGAAGGGTTCAAGGGCTTTGTTATGGTTGTTATCATGGCGGGTTGTGGTTTTCTTTTGTTTTCTAAAGCCCACAAAATTATTGTTATGCTTTTCTAACAACAATACCATGTTGTTAGAAAATTTTGAGCTGGGATTCAGAAGCTCTGGGTATAAAACCCAGCTCTGTCATTTACTAGCTTTGTAACCAGGAGGAAATCAATAAACCTTTCTGAGTCTCCACTTTCTCATCTGCAAAATGGGGATGATAATCATGGGTTGAATGCATGCCCTCCTTGTCTCTCTTGCATGACATAAGGCCCCAAATCAAAACATTCATGAAAGTATAACGCAAATTGCAAAGCACTCTATAAATGTAACATATGCCTTTTTTTGTTTTTTCAAATGTGAAATTTGAACCCAACAAGAGTATATACATTAGACCAGGTGACACGGGCCTGAAGGAAAGTTCCAGCCACGTGGATAAATTGGATATGTCAGAGGAAAGTCCCTAACTTTCTGTAGGGACTGTAAGGCTACAAGAACCCAAATTGTTGAACCCCTCCCACTTCAATGCACCAGAGAATACTGGGTACTGAGAATGCAATACTGGATAGTGTAGTCCCACTCTCTCCAAACATTAAGTGGATAACTAGAATGCAAAAGTGTAAAAGCTGTCATAGAGAAATGGCTCTCGTGCTATGAGACACGGGAAGAGCTTCACACAGGAGAAGACCACTGAGCTGGATGTTGACAGGTAAGGAGAAAGGTGCTCCTCAAGCAAGCAAATCACTGTACAAAAACAAAGAAAGAAAATGGGCAGGGCTTTTCAGAGGAGGGTGTTGTAGAAGATGTGGACTTTCTCGAATAGTGTCAGCTTGGTGGAGAGTGGGAAGATGTGGTGACTCATAGTGGGCAGCCCCCACTGCCACTTGGTGGGTGGAAAGGAGCTGAGAGACTTAAGGAAGGGCTGAGGGGAGACAGGGAGGGAGGAGAAAGGGGTGGATGGGAGAACTGTTGAGTGTGGAAGGAGTTGGGAAAGGAACACACGGTCAGGCAAGGTTTTCCCCATTCAGTAGCCAGGGAAAGAGTTGATGCAAACCCCACTTTGACATTTCCCTCTTCGGCTTAAATCCTTGGCAGATAGTGAGTCACTAAGCTTCTCGGAGTCTGTTTCCTCAAATGACAAGGGAAAAGCAAGAACTGTTGCAACGTTACCACCATCATTAGAGGTGGTAGGTCCCCAGGAGACTCATGACTGATGGCGTCGTCAAGGGGCCATAGTTCGTATTCCCAAAGTGACATAATCTGAAGGAAAGTTCAAGTTTCAGTGTTGCAGAGTAATTTTATCATTCAATTTTGCATCCTAATTGGTGGCTTCAGAACCATCTTCTCTTGGTTCTTATTTTCTCCGGCTGCGAAGTATACTTTGGCAGGAGAACGGGCCGCTCGGGCACGTTAACTGGGCCTCGTTCCGCCTGGTGGATGAAGTGTCTCACCCTTAAACCAGAACCATCTGTGTAAAATGACTGGGAGGCACAAAAAGTCCCAGAACCGCAAAATTCCAGCTTTGGTTTTGGCTTTCTGGCAACAAAAGAATAAAGACGCAGCTCTTGTTTCTCCAAATATTTCCCTCTCCACAGTCGACTCTGGTCTGACTTCAGTTCTCGATTAGGAAGCGCTGATGTTTCTGTGGCCGGCTCTTTCAACCGCCTTTGAGATATTGCTGGAATGCACATGAAGGTCATGGTGTTGGCTGGGAATAAAATGATTTTGTTTCAAAGAGGACAAACTTCATAAATCCTGGCTCATTCCTACACAGGTGTATAGAAGAAACAGAAGAAAATTTTGTGTGTGTATTCAGGTCTTGCCAAGACCCGAATATGAAAAACGTGTAAGACCCAAAATGACTTTTTTTTCTACTGAAGGTGCCTTAAAAGACACTCAAAGTGAGTCCAGAGAAAGCAAGCTGGGAAAATATCTTGCTTGATCTCTGCCCAAAATGGCCAGCAAGGTTGCTCACAGAGAATCTGCCCACAGTATGATAACTGGGGGCGCCATGGACATCACCTGATAAAGACCACGGTTTGGGCTGAAGAGATGGGGTAGGACCAAGATATTTACAGAGACGAGTGGGAGGTGTTGGAAAACCCGCTGTCCTCCACACCACAGGAAGGCCTAACGATCCCACCCAACCCAGAGCTCGTTTAAGTGTCAGGAGATGAAAATCATGTGGTTTTGGTGCACAAACGTTTTTAGCTATAAATACCCTTTAGATTGTTCCAAAGCATTGAGCCAAAACCTAAATGCTGTGAGGTTTCACCCAACAGAATGGTTCCTTAAATAAACACAATGCAAGGACAGAAACTACCAAGATGAAATTGAAAGAACAGACGGACTCTAAGTGGATGACCCAACTGAAGAGAGAAAAACATGTCCAGGCCTTTAGCAACAAGTGTCAGCCGAGGGCCTTCAATGGGCTGAACGCGGACCCAGCTCATTCAAACCCAATGGCAGATTGAAGTGCCCGCTGGAAATCCCATGAGAGAGTATTGGTGCCCTGCACCGTAAAGATGAGGAACCAAAAGCTCTAGACAGATTAAGAAACCAGCTCAGGATTAGAAGTCATGTCTGTCTGGCCGCAAAGCCCA
Organism: Neomonachus schauinslandi; assembly: GCF_002201575.2. Taxonomy (NCBI): domain Eukaryota; kingdom Metazoa; phylum Chordata; class Mammalia; order Carnivora; family Phocidae; genus Neomonachus; species Neomonachus schauinslandi. The sequence goes on along the minus strand of NC_058412.1, from coordinate 8,860,636 downwards.
AAGCCCACTGTCTTCCATGGGACCCACTGCCCACTGCCCCAGGGCATGTGTCTGTTTCTCCATCAGTGTGTGACCCTTCTAGGGTAGTGGCATGACACTGTCCTGTTCACCTGGGACTTCCCAGTACCAGGAGGCCATTGGAACCTTCAAAGTTGTATGAGGTTTTCCAGAGTGTATCCTACCACAACGACACACCACAAACCAGGCCGCTCAAAACAACGGACATCTATTTTCTCACAGTTCTGGAGGCGGGACTCCAGGGTTGGCATTCCTGGGGATTCTGAGGGGGAACCTGTTCCCATGTCTCTCCTGGCTTCAGATGGTTGACCAGAAATCCTTGGCTTGTAGATGTGCCACTCCAATCTCTGCCTCTGAAGACTGTCTTCACATGAGGTGCTCTCTGTGTCTCTTCTTCTAAGGATAGCAGTCACATTGGATTATGGCCCACCCTCACGCAGCATGGCTTCATCCTGACCTGATTATAAAGGACTTCACCATACCTTTTGGGGGGATACATTCAACCCATGACAGAGATAATAGACTCACATTTCTTGAATGAAGCAAAGACCGAATGGACCCTTCCAGGACTTCTGACATAAACCCATGGTCTGGAAACCCCCATTAGCTCCTTTCTGGACACTTTAGGTCCCTAAGTACCACTACTCTGCCTTCCTCCCACAGCCTGAAGAAACCAGACAGATTTGCCAAAGTTTCCACCATGCTGGGAGTGTAAGATGGTGCCACCATGGTGGAGAACAGTATGGTGGTGCCTTAAAAAATTAAAGATGCAGAATTACCACATGACCCAGAAGTTCTACTTGTGCATCCTCACCAGTGAGGGAAAAAAAAACTCTTCTCTTATTAGCTATCAAATCCCACTTCCTTGTCCCCCAAAAACCCAGAGCAGTTTTTACAACTTTATAATGAAGACCGAAAGCTCTGGATGTCACTTAAATAGGAGTAAGAACACAAATCTAAGAGCCCTTCCTTGACCGCTGGGAAGAATGCTTATTATCATGAAAAACATCACATTTTTTTTTTGCACCAATTACTTGTGTGTTGCCTGTCAACAGTGCTGTAGCAAAGAAATACCAACTTAGGCTTCTACTACTCTGACTATAAAATCCTTTTTTGTGTTTTTGTTTTGTCTTTGCTTTGTTTTGTTTTTTTAAAAGGCTGATCTTTCAAGAATTTGATCATATTTACAAACACACATACATTTTATGTCCTACCTCCAAGATATCTATAAATGAAGATGTTACTACCCAAGAGGATGATATTGACAGCAATGTACAAAAAGTGACTGATAAAGTCCAAATTAAGAAAACCATAAAAAGTAACTAGGCAAAATGTAAGCCCATTCAGGCAATAAGCATTTGCATATACTGTTAAATATAATTTTCACCAGGTGCATGAAGCACATGAGTAATTATAGATTCAAAAAAAATTAAGTGAGAACCTTTTTTCAGCATGGACACCCCGTCCTGGTTATGTGGCAGTGCTTTGAGGAGTTAAATGCCCTCTACAGTTGCCAGGTGGTGGTATTATGATTCCTGCTTTCACTGTTCCTTATCATGGCCAAGGCTGCCCATGAAGGGATTACCCAGGGGTATTTTACTTTCTGTCTTCTTTCATCTCCCTGGAAAGACATGGTTCATTTAAGCTGCGGGGCTCAGAATATACTCCAAAGAACCCTGGAGTTCCAACCCTAAAATCAAAGAAAGCTTGTCTACCCATTCTGCAAGGAGAAAAATAGGTAAATGAATAGAAATTTCTCAATGTTAAGTTTTATTCTGTAATTTTCTTTGTAAGTATTTGGAACCCACTATCTTTAGCTTGCTAGTAACTACCAGAGATGACAGGGCAAATGAGCAAGCCATATTACACCACTGTTCCCACAGGACTGGGCACATGCCACTAGGCCACTGCATGCTAACGGGGGTAATGCCAGTCTGCATTTGCATATCTTTCTCCCCACCATATTCCGATGTCTCTGATAGCAGGGGCCATGCAGCTCTAGAGCCCCTGCTTAGCCCAGGACTTGGCCCCTGGGAGCTCACAGTAAATGCTTGCTGTAAGAATGAACAATGAAAATGCAGATCCAAACCACAATGAGATGCCAACTCACAGGATGGCTATAATAATAAAAAAGATAAACAAACAAACAAAAGAAAAAGCCCCACAAAACAAGTGTTGGCGAGAATGTGGAGAAATTAGGACCCTGCTGGGAGTGTAAGATGGTGCAGCCACTGTGGAAAATAATATGGCAGTGCTTTAAAAAATTAAAGGCAGAACTGTCAGATGATCCAGAAGTTCTACAAAAGAATTGAAAGCAGAAACCTAAACAGACACTTACATATGCATGTTCATAGCAGGATTATTCACAATAACCAAAAGGCAGAAGCAATCTAAGTGTCCATCAGTGGATGAATGTGTAAGCAGTATGTGGTGTATGGATACAATGGAATATTATTCAACCTAAAAAATCAAGTATGTTCTGATACACACTACAACATGGATGAATCTTAAGGACATCATGCTAAGTGAAATAAGCCAGACACAGAACAACTATTGTATGATTCCACTTATAAGAGGTACTTAAATAATCACATTCATAGAGTCAGAAAGCAGAATAGAGGTTACCAGGGGCTGGGAGGAGGAAGAAATGGAGAGTTAGAGTTTCAGGGGGGGCAGATTTTCAGTTTGGGATGATGAAAAGTTCGGTAAATGGACAATAGTCATGGTTTCACAACAATGTGAGTGTACTTAAGGCCACCGAACTATACACTTAAAAGTGGTTCAAATGGTAAATGTCATCTTATGAATATTTTACCACAATTTTAAAAAGAATGAGCAGATGAATGTCAGTATTTAACAACATGCTCTAGTAAGCATCTGGCTTCCAGTAGCCCCATCACCCAACAAGCTTCAGAAACTTGAGGGTGAAGTTGCTAGAGTACACGTTGTGGGTATTTTAAGAATGTTAAAAAAGGCTATAACTTCTTTTTAATACAAAGATATATAAAAAGGAAAAACATTGCTCATAATTCCACCACCTGGATAATCCCAATAAACCATATTTTTAAAAGTAAAAACTGATCACATGCACTTGGAATATTTAGCGGTGTGCAATGCTGTGAAATGAAAAGTGCAAGCAACCTTTTCCTTCCTAGTCCTTCTCTCAAAAGGTAATTGCTATTAACAGTTGTTTCATGTAGCCCTTTCAAAAGACAGTTAAATGGGGGGTGCCTGTGTGGCTCAGTCAGTTAAGCATCTGACTTACGGTCATGATCTCAGGGTCGTGAGATGGAGCCCAGTGTTGGGCTCCGTGCTGGCATGGAGCCTGCTTAAGATTCTCTCTCTCTCTCCCTCTCCTTCTGCCCCTCCCCACCACTTATCCACACACACTTTCTCTCTCTCTAAAAAATAAGAAAGACAGTGGTATGCATAGACTAAGGTTGTGAGGGTACACGTGCATGTATTGCTAAATTTTCACTTAGTATGTTTATATTTGTATTTTATTTTATATTTACAGTTTGAACAGTTACATAATTTGGTTCATACACTTTCTGCATGCTAACTTTTTCCCTTGAAAATATTCTTAAAGATTTTTCCATATTAGGATATACAGAGCTACTTGCTGACTGTTTAGTATTCTCGATGAAACCTTTAAGCTGCTTCCAAGCTTATTTTTGTTTTGTGTTTTGTTTTGCTTTGTTTTTTGACTCTAGCAAGTATATTTATAGCAATGCAACTGGTAGATCGAAATATGAGCAATTTGTATCTTAATAAACACTGGCAAGTCGCAATCCAGAATGACAGGAGCAGCCTATCTACACTCTCCCAAAGTGTAAGAGTGCCTTTCCCTGCACCATTTCCCCAGGATGAGCAGCACTTTGCATGATCTGGCACTTTGTTTGCCTTCCTAATGAAGCAATGTGGCATCTCAATGTTTATGAGATTTTCCTTAACTAAGAGACGTGTTGAGCACATTTTAACATGATTCATGTCCATTTTCTTTTAAATTACTTGTTCAGATTCTTTATTGGCTTTTTTATTACTTTTTCTTACTGATTTATATGAGTTTTGAAGGCTTAAAGATTAAGGAAATTAGCCTTTCAAGTGGCATTCGTGTTGCAGATATGTTCCCCGGATTTGTTTGCCTTACTGTGTTTTAGCTCTTCTGTGTCAAATATAAATTTGAAATTTTTATTTAGCTGTATGTGTCTTCTTTTCTTTTACAGCTTCAGATCCTCTATCCTACTCAGAAAGGCTCTCCCTCTTCCAACGTTAAATACAAACACATTGAATCGTGGATCACTACATCAAAAACTAATGATGTAATGTATGGTGACTAACATAACATAATGAAATTAAATTAAAAAAAAAAAAAGAAATGACTGCTGATACCCAATTAAGGCCTACATCTTCAACTTTCACCTGCGCATGGATGGTATTGACAGTTACCACTTCCTGAGGGCTCAGGAAATAAATAAAAAAATAAAAAATAAAAATAAAAACCAAACCAAAAAAAAAAAACCACATTCAAGCTTTCAGACTATCTTTGCTTTCTTTACGCACTAGTGTGCCAGTGGTATTCCTTGAGTGGAATAAAATATAAGAATAGCGAATGGGAATGTTAAGACTAGCTATTAAAATGCAAGTGACATAATTGACATTAGGTAAATTGATTTTTAACATGCACACCAAAACAATTCGATGGGAGGCCAATACTATTTTCAACAAGTGCACTGGAACAACACGATATCCACGTGCAAAAAGTGAAGGTGGACCCCTAACTCACACCATATGAAAAATCAACTATGGGGCGCCTGGGTGGCTCAGTCGTTAAGCGTCTGCCTTCGGCTCAGGTCATGATCCCAGGATCCTGGGATCGAGCCCCGCATCGGGCTCCCTGCTCGGCAAGAAGCCTGCTTCTCCCGGGGTGCCTGGGTGGCTCAGTTGGTTAAGCAACTGCCTTCGGCTCAGGTCATGATCCTGGAGTCCCGGGATCGAGTCCCGCATCGGGCTCCCTGCTCGGCAGGGAGTCTGCTTCTCCCTCTGACCCCCCCCCCCTCAAGTGCTCTCTCTCTCTCTCTCTCTCTCTCTCAAATAAATAAATAAAATCTTTAAAAAAAAAAAATTAAAAAAAAAAGAAGCCTGCTTCTCCCTTTCCCATTCCCCTTGCTTGTGTTCCTGCTCTCGCTGTCTCTCTCTCTGTGTCAAATAAATAGATAAATAAATAAATCTTTAAAAAAAAAGAAAAGAAAAGAAAAATCAACTAAAAATGGATCATAGAGCTACTTATACATATAATAAGTAAAACTATAAAACTGTTACAAAAAAACATAAGAGTGAATCTCTGTGCCTTGGGGTTAGGCAACAGTTTTTTAGCTATGACACCCAAAGCACAAGTGACAAAAAGAATAACACGGGTGACAAAAAAGATAAATGGGAATTCATAAAAATTAAAAATTTTTGTGTTTTGAAGAACATCATCATAAAAGTGATCATATACCCCATAGAATAAGAGAAATTACTTGCACATTGATAAGAGCCCTGTAACTATAAGATACTACCTCATACGCACTGGAATGGCGAAAATAAAAAATACAGACCAAACACCAGCCCACAAAAGCATTGACAGGCAAAAGGAAAAATAAAAAGTCTTGGCAAGGATGTGGAGAAACTGGAACATTCAGTCACTGTTGGCAGAACTGTTAAATGGTACAGCGACTTTGCAAAAGAGTTTGGCAGTTCCTCAAAATACTAGACGTAAAGTTACCATATGACCCAGCAAACCCACTCCTAGATACATACCCAAGGCAAACGAAAACATGTGTCCACACAGAAACATGTATCTGAACGTTCAGACTAGCATGGATCATAAGAGCCAAATGTCCATCAACTCACAAACATATAAACAAAACATGATGTATTCGACAGTGGAATATTACATGGCAGTAAAAAAAAATGAACTACAGTTTCATGTTACAATATGGGTGAACCTTGACAACATCATGATTCATAATAAGGGCCAGTCATGAAAGGCCACGCATTGTTTATTTGAAATGTCCAGAAGAGGCAAATTCATGGAAAGAGAGAGAAAATTAGAGGTTGCTTAGGACTGGGGGGCTCGGGACGTGGGGTAATGGGACATGAGCACTTATGAGTACAGGTTTTCTTTGGGGGGTGATAAGATTGCTCTAGAATTAGCAGTCATGGTTGCACAACACTGTGAATACAGTAAAATCAACTGAATAGTATATTTTACATGGGTGGATTTTATGGTGTATAAATTATCACTCAATAAAGTTCCTTTTTTTAAACTTTATTTTTAAAAACAGGCAATGTGGTGCTAGCCTTTCAACATTTTGTACTTTGGAAATGTTTGAAAATAAAAATGCAAAGGAATGGTGATAGGAAAGGAAAATGAGTGAGAAGAGGTGAATGGATACAGAGAGAAAACTCAGAGAAAGACTCAGGAAAAAAACATCCAGGAGAAATATCAGGTTTGAGAGCAGGAGTGGAGTGAAGTCTATTACTAGAGGATGAGGGTGGACCAGTGAGTAAAGCTTACACAGATGTCTAACGTGCCCCCCCACACTTTCCTGCTTGGGGAGCCCATGTCCAAGTCGCTCGACCACGCTGAGCATGTGTGTCCTTCTCTTTCAGGGACATAACATCACAAGTACAAAGCTCAAAGACTTGAAAAATCTTAAGACATCACAAAATACGAATATAATTACTATAAAATTGATTTTTCTCAGTTGATGTGGCATGGGGGAAGCTTTCTTACTAGACTTCTTACTTCTTAATATGAATGTAAATATACCCAGAGCAGAATAAGAAATGAATATCCATTTTCCAAGTAAAACTTGATATAATTCAATCTAGTGGACCGAATTTCCAGTCCAACCTTGGTAATCCTCAACCAGTTATAAGCATTATCTGGGCCACCTTTTCCTTGCCTGTCAGGAATGAAGTACTGGAGTTGGGTCTTCTTTGGTGCCTTCCAATTCCACAGTTCAAAGAAATCAGAATGCCCTTTGGAAGTCAGAGCCAGAATAAACTCATAATAACTAAAGAAAATATAAAGTCCTTGTTTCTCTGGAAGTGCGTTGGCTGAGCCACAATAGGAAAAAGTAAACTTTTACAGAAAACAAATGCACCTATTTTACTGTAATACTTGGAATAATTTACTCTTTCATCTTTGCTCATCATGTTCATTTCAACTGGACGTTAGTTTCAGTAACACCATAAATATATGCCAGGAAAGTGAGCAAGACAGCAAATCCAAGGAGAAAACTTATATCAACGCTGAGCCGACCCCAGAGGCTGGTACATTTTGAGCGTGTCCTTAACCTCCCTTCACTTTTCTCAAACTTTTTTTCTTTTGACCCTTCGACCAGCTTCTGATCTCACGTGGTCCCCCTAGACGCCACTCCTCGCTAGATTTGTGAGCTGTCACCAACACTCGGTTCCTGATGTTGGCTTGTCCCTGGTTCTCTTGGTGTCCTTCCTCTCATCTGTCCCCAGCTGGGGCCACACCTGCAGGTTCAGACTTCTCGGTCTCGCTGTGCTAAGCACCAGCTACGATGCTCATTTTGTTTTACCTCACAGACTCTCTTCTCTCTGAGCACAGAGCAACTCAGGTGTGCACGGCTGTTAGACTAGGAAAGTTTCAGGGTCACATGAGCTGGGACATCGACTGAATAAATCTGACTTCTACCATGCCTGCCTCTGTGACCATGGTGGCAAAAGAAATACCCACCCAAAAAAAGCCCTAAAAGCAAAACAAACATTTTATAAAGCCTCCGGAGGGAGATTCATATGATAGAGCATACAAAATACCTGCAGAAGTTGCTCCGGACCTTTTATCTTCGCAGTCTTCTTTGAGGGAATTGGGACAGGAGCTGGGGGCCACATACAGAGACCATCTTTGCCCTTCTAGGCTGATAAACTCTGTGGGCCTCCACAAAGAGAAGTGTTTCTTCCATAAAGGGAAGGAACGACAAGGTATCTCCATCCCCCCACCCCCGCCTCTGTCTTCTGGGGGCTGTCAGCCATTGGCTGCCCTATTTCTCCTTTCTCACCACAAGCAGAGCAAATGCAAGGGTGTCCCCATGCACCGAAGACCTGGGCAGGACAGTGTTTGCCACCCACGGGCCACCCTGCGCTGGCCCTGTGAGCTCCAGGAATCAGGCTGCCAAGGAAACTCTGCTTGTAACCAACTGGAGGCCAGTGACGGTGCGGGGGCTCTGATTCTGAGGGTCCCCCAGCTGGGGCCAGCCATCTCTTTGGCCTGCGTTCCTTCTGGTTGCCCAGTACTCAGAGGGCAGCTCTGTATCATGGCTTGCTCTCCAGGAAAGGCCATTCTTTCTCTTCCCTCCCTCTAATCAGCTCCTCTGGCTAGGACAGCCAGGGCCGCCTGGGTCTCTGGGGAAATTGGTCTCTGCAGGAAAGCTTGGCTCTCGGTCAGTCCAGCACTAAGCTGACCCAGGCTTTTCAGATTCTCCAACCTTCCCTCCAGGGACCTGCTGGGGGACCTCCTGGGAAAGCTTTTACTGAAACACAGATAGAGAAAGACCTTCTCCCCCTCCTGCCCCCACGCAGCCGTGAAACACCCAGGCACGCTGGCTGCAGTCAGCACATTTGTCCACAATGCCCAGAGGGTGCGGAGAGTGCGTCACACACTCAGAGGCCCTGGTGGCCTTGCTCCATAGACCGTCACCAAAGCCAGGTTCTCCAGATGCTTCCCACAACCTCTGCTGCTTCTCCATCCGTGCAGTTCGCCGTCCCTGCAGCTCTCCACTGTGCATCCTACCAGTGGCGTGAGTTCTGCTCATCCGTGCCTGGCGGTGTCCCTCCACGTGTCCCCAGCAGCAGTGAGCCCAGAGCTCCAGCTCCCGCAGGCCCCCCTCCCAGCTGGCACAGCAGGGCAAGCTTTCACCTGGTCCATGTTCATGGACCAGCGATCCCCTCCCTTTCCAGAGGGCATTCAGCTTTGTTAAGAAAGTGGGCATCCATCAGGCTTGTAGTTTTGCCAGATTTCTTTGGTTTTCGTATGCGAGGGAATTAGCATGATGCTATATAAACCGGCTCCTCTTCTGAAATGTTCGGTCCTGAGCAGAGAACTACCTGATTATCATTATTACCTTCATAAAACAAAACAAAGCAAAAAAAAAAAAAAAAAAACTTTTGTTTTCTATCCCATCCACTCTTTGGGGCGGGATTTCAGAGCTGTCATGGCTCACTGTTGAGTCAGTCCCCACCCTCTAGCACCCTAGGGCCAGCAGAAACGTTGAAGGTGCGTTCTTGACTTAACTCTATGGTGATAATTTAATAAGCAACATCACTCAATATGAGTTAAAAATCCCAAATAATCACTCCCCAAACAAGGCTAGAATCCACACTGCAAGTAGTACCACAAGGTGCCACATTGTAGCTCAGAAGCCCCCCTTAATAGCACACATGATGCCCCAGCATCGTGTCCCAGGCTTGACAGTGCTGCCCCATCTTCACCTCTCAACAACCCTGTTAAGTGGACACTACGACTACCATATTACCTAGATGAAAGAACAGAGGCACAGAGAGGTTCCATGTTGCCCAAGATCACACAGCTCTACACCACTCTACCACATTGCCTTGAATTCAAAAGACATACTGATCCCAAAGAGGAAGAGAAAAAGCTTTTTATTTTTTTTTTAATAGAGAAAAAGCTTTGGAAAGCATTTTAATATCCAGTGGATTTTTCTCAAAAGTGCCAAAGGGGGGAATTACATTATGAGACACGTGGAAAAACTTCTTAAAAACTTTGCTATCCCCACATTAGTTGTCGACCCCCCCCCAAATCTCACTTCTCTGATGCATTTCTAAATTTTCTCTAAAATTTCTAGACCACCTAGATCTCCAATCTTTTTCCTTTTATGAAAAATTTAGACCATTTGGTTTCTTTCAGTTCTGCTCTTTGCTCATTATCCTGGTCATCAAAACAAAGCCACCAAAGGCAGATCGGGCTGAGCAAGAAAAGGATCCGAAGACTGTTTTATATCTTGGTCACATTTATGTTTATTGATTTGGTTTAAGTCAGAAGCTCAAACACTTCTCCCTGGAATTTTCCCATTCTTCTCTCCAACACACAAGATATGTCCTTTATCTTACCTCTCACACCATCAGCCAGATGACAGTGCCTATGAGCCACATTTCCCAGCTTCCTCAGCGCTCCTTCCCCACCTTGCAAGACTGCTCCTTTGTCTCTCCCTAGGCCATGTGATATAACATCTTAGTTAAGTTCTACCACCAAGCCTACACCTCTGCTTCTTTGTCAATGAGTATGTCTTCCTTTTTAAATCATTATTAATAGATCATACCCAGATTATTGATAGAACTCTCAGAATCAATAGAGCCATTGACTTACACTGGCTGGGTAGCCTCTTCTGTTTGCACTGTGATTTTGTATTTAAAACCAAGACTGCAAAGTTCCCATGTGGACATGTTACCTGTCTAACCACTGCTACACCCAGATGCCAGGATGCGCTGTCTCCTCCAACCAGGGGAGAAGTTCTCAAATATGAACCAAGAAGTGCCAGGGCTGGGCTGGCGAGTACCCTCAGTCCAATGAGCATGGGTCAGCTGATCTGCCCCTGATGCAAGCAAGCCATCACATGCCGGGGTGAGGTGGAGGGGCAAAGCGAGGAGGGCTGGATTTCAGCATTGGAATACTTGCTAAAAGTATTAGCCATTAAAGGTCATCCTCTGTGCACTCACAGCCACTGAAAAGGGTTTTCAGGAAAAAGAGAGTGCAACAAATTAAAAGATGAGAGTGCCCATGATTTATCACCTCGTTAGCAGATGAATCTCAACCTAGAGTGGTGCACACCTTCCTAGGAGGATGAGTAGGAGTCTGCAGAGAGACAGATAGCATTTGAAGAACGGTATTTAGTATTTAATACAGATGTGTACATTGCAAAACTAAAAATGCATGTATTTAAGCTACAGAAGCCATCAAGTAAAGCTGATAGCATCTTGGTGGGCAGAGGAAGGTGGAGTGAAAAGGGTGAGAACAGGGTTGCCTGGGTGGCTCAGTCGGTTAAGCATGTGACTCTTGATTTCAGCTCAGGACATGATCTCAGGGTGGTGCCATTGAGCCCCATGTGGGGCTCTGTGCTGAACTGGGAGTCTGCTTGAGATTCTCTCTCCCTCTGCCCCTCCCACCCCCTTAAAAAAAAAAAAAAGAAAAAAGAAAAGGGTGGAAATAGCAATCTGTTGTGGCAGACATTGGGCCAGGAGCATCGTGCATGCTATCTCATGCATTCCCCACTGCAAACACAGAAGGGAAACTGACTCCCTTCCCACTCTGAAAAAGTTTGAATGCATGATCCTTACAGAGTTGTTCTGAGAATTAAATGAGTTCATACATAGAAGCACTTAGAACAGTGCCTAGCACATGGTAATCACAACATCATGACTATACATTATTACCCTAATTATACTAATTATATATTATTAGGTTATATATACACATTATATATATTAGGTTATATATATATACGGATAATATGTGTACATATAATACATATACATATATAGCATACATATATAAGATATATGTTATATGTCCTATATAATCATAATACACATATAATTAACATAGATATGCACACGCACGCACACACATATATAGGTTATTAACCTGATTATGCTAATTGTGTCACCTCCTGCTCTACTTTTTACAGATGGAAATGATTTAAGCCATGCCGCCTCAAAGGTTTAAAGGTTTGAACCTTGAGGTTTGAACCCATATCTTCAGAATCCAAATTCTAATCAATGCCACAGACTTTCTCTTGCCTTTCCCAAAAACATTCTAAATGCATGCTTTAACTTCAATTAGCAACCATGTCCTGCTACCAAAGACATCGTTTGAAAGAGGAGAAAGTTCTCGGTGTGAAGCTGGAGAACCTGTGTTCCCCGGAGAAACGCATGCTGAGCTTAGGTGTCTGTCAGGGACTCAGACAGGTGCCTGAAGTTCAGACAAAAAGTCAAGGCTGGAGATAGAGAATGAGGAGTTACTCGTTTAGGTTTACGGAAGCCCCCAGGAATGAATGAAATGGACCAGGAAGAATGTGTGGAGTTGAAAGAGAAGAAGGCTAGAAGCACAGGAAAGAACACAGGGCAGGATGGACTCTGAAAAACAGGGTTCTAGAGGGGAGGGGGGTGGGAGGATGGGTTAGCCTGGTGGTGGGTATTGAGGAGGGCACATTCTGCATGGAGCACTGGGTGTTATGCACAAACAATGAATCATGGAACACTTCATCTAAAACTAATGATGTAATGTATGGGGATTAACATAAGAATAAAATAAATAAATAAATAAATAGACAAAAAAAGAACACAGGGCAGGATAAGGAACCTGCCCGTGGAAAATAAAGGTTTGGAAAATGCCCGCTGCGCCTTGATGTTGTCGGCTCCAGGGCGCTGAGGCAGAGCGGAGGAGCACCCGTGTTCTCCGTGTAATTGCCTCTCACACCTTCTGCATAATTCAGATTTGCTCTGAGATAAGCTATCTAGGACTTTCCACTTCTCTGCTGGCTGAGATCCAGCTTGGATTTGGCATTTCCCAAGGTGTTAACAACCATGTCTGTATTTTGGTTCTGTACTTATTAGGAGTTCTCTGAAAATAGCCCCTAGCAACTTCTGCTCTGTCTTTCTGAATGTGATGCTGAAAACTCCTGCAGCTGAATATAATTTTCAACACTTGGCTTCTCCTGGGAAGAATCAGGGTGGGGATTCACATTGGTGTCTTCAAGACCCAGAGCGCAGCATCCTCTTGTTTTATGGAAATCACACCCACTGCGGAGCCGTGCAGGCTGGTGCTTGGCTGCTGCAGGTAGCAGACTTCTGTATCTTAAAACTTTAATACTGGCCCTTCTTCTCAAGCAAAGATTCAGGCCAGGTAACCAGCCATAAAAGAAAGTGGAGAGAGAAAGAGATGACTAACGCTGAACATACATTCAAATGCTTCCAGAAAGTATCTAGGAAAGAGTGCATTGAGAAAAACCAAACTAAAGAGGGGAGAAAATCATCCAGGAGGAATGACCATCCAGGATGTGATGACTGAATGAAATGGTAGGAGAGAAGGGTTATAAATTCACTTCTCCTTTGATCAGACAAACGTTTTCCATGTGTACTAGGACCCAGACACTGGACATTTTCTTTAAGAGTCACGATGCTGGAAGAAAGTTTTTTAGCACCACTGTCCAGATAAAGGAATGTCCTGTTTAGAGAAATTGAGTAGCTCCATCCGGGTCACACAGCTAGAAATTAATATAGTCAGGATTCTAACTCGGGTCTTCCTGCCTCTAAGACCCATTCTTGGCCGAGGGAGCTTCATTAAACTGCACAGAGACACAGGGTCCCACATCTTACTCATATCTTCTAGGAAGAGGCGTGTGCACATATTTGCAAGAGACTGAAAGACCATGCTAGGGTCAGAGCAAAGAGACCACAGGGTCAAAACGTAAAGATGTGTGAGTAGCCTATTAGACTCCAGGAGCAAAGAGGGCTGGCAGGTTGCTCATCAGCTCCTGAAGGAGCAGAACGAGCAACGAGGACTCTCCAGAATATGGAAATACCGTGCCGAGGAAGCAGAGGGATGGGAGTGTTTGAGAAAAGACGAGGAGCCTGCTGAGTGGAAGCTGAGTTAGCCGTGCAGTGAAATGACAAGTTAGGCTACAAATAGGTTAGACTCAAACACATAGCCGTGAATGCCACGTGAAAGGCGTGGGTGTTATTTTGTAGGAGCCAGAGGGACAGAGAACCATGAAACATTGGCGGCGAGGGAGGTGACCTGCTTTATTCTCATTCTGCGGCAGTTAGAAGACCCCATGCTGAGGGCAGGGGGCAGAGGGCAGCAAGTCCTATGTGGAGGCTGTGGGGATGTGCTTGGTGACCCTGGTTTGCGGTGGTTGGTGGCCTGTGACAGTACAGTAGGAAGGGAAGAGGGACAGATATGGGAGATATTTTAGGGAGAGAGCAGAAGTAACGAGATGTGCTGACTAAAATGAGTGATGGTTAATCTTATGTATCCTCTGACTGGGCCATTGGGTGCTCAGATATATGGTCAAACACAATTCAAGGTGCTCCTATGAGGGTGTTTTGGGTGTGATTAACTTTTCGTGGGTAGACTGAGTAAAGGACATTGTCCTCCCTAGTGTGGGTGGGCCTTATGCAATCAGTTGAAGGTCTGAGTAGAACAAAAAGGCTGATGGTCCTGAGTAAGAGAGAATTCTTTCAGCCTGACCACCTTTGAACTGGAGTTTTGGCCTTTTCCTGCCTTTGGACTCAAACTGAAACACTGGCTTTTCCTGGGGCTCAAGACCCCCGATTGACTCACCCTGAAGATCTTGGGATTTCTCAGCCTCCATAATGGCATGAGTCAATTCCTTGTAATAAATCTCTTGCTGTATCTACACTCCCCGCTCTGTAGGTTCTGTTCCCCTGAAGAACCTAATACCAGATTACATCAGAATTCCAGCCTCAGTGAATGGAACTGGTGTAGTCCCAGAGACCAGGGCAGATGGATTCAGCTCAGACATGAGATTTGAGGTGGGGAAGAGCTAGGAGACAGTTGGATGTGCGAGTCACACCCGAGGAGTGAGATCAGGGATGAGTACAGAGGTGTGAGGGTCCCCAGAAGGTGTGTGAGAGTTGAGGGCATGGCCTGGATCACCCAGGAAGAAGGTCAAGGACTGAGCATCCTGCTCAGTCTGGAAGCCAATGACACTTGCCTAACTGCATAAGACCGTTCTCTATTTCTGTCTCTGGGAAGGGGGGTGAAAATTCCTAAGTCACCTTTCAGAGAGAAATTCTATGAGATGGCCCCATCGCTGCTCTCTCATGTGGAGCCCTGACCATTGCTCAGGATCTACACAGCCCTTTGAGGCGGTCTCTCTCTCTTTCTCTCTCTCGCTTCATTTTGCACTCCCTCAATATGCTACCACCTCAGTTCACCATCCCTGCCATTCCAGAACATAATTCACCAGTCCATCCCTAGTGGATCTATTTCCTGCTACCCTGGAGGACTTCTCTGTTTGGGTCCATTCCATGGGGAATCCATCAGACAGGACCCAGTGGAATTTGGGGAAATCGGCACTCAAAGAGATCTCCTTGCCCACAACGACTTAGGGGAAAGTGAAGTGTTCCCAAGATCCTGAATACAACTCTTTGCAATAGAGATAAATTTTTATTTTATTTTACTTTATCTTGAGATAGATTTTTTTAAATTTGTGTGGAGATAAGCAAGGTCACCTCATTTTAGCCATTCATCCACCCATCCATTCATTCAACAGACACCCATCAAGTGCCCATGTTCTGCGAAGTGTCTGCTGGGTGGTACCCACAGCATTGATTCATATAGCAAGAATCACATAGGGTCAGTAATGCCCAACCTCAGGGCTGTTGTCCAGATCAAAATAATATTAGTAGAGCTCTTAGCACAGTGCCTGGCCCGTGTAGGTGTCCCTTAAATTCCCCTCTCTCTCCCTTCCTGCCCCCATGTCCCACATCGATTGGTAAATTTGGCTTTAGTGCTGACTTTGTTTTTGATACGGCAGGTTCTTCTTGCTCTGATTCTGTCTGCCCACGTTCTTGTGTAAGGAGGGCCACCGTCCAGTTGTACTTTCATCTGGGAAAGACTTCTGCTCCCTGCCCCCAAGTGCCATCAAGGATAAGCAGGAGCCAGTACAAGCACACCTTCAGGGCCCCTGTGGGGGCTTCCTGAGCACCCCAAAGCCCTGCGATCCGCAGGAGGATGCCGACGCAGGCCCTGCGGGTGAGAGCGCGCAGGGCCGCACATACTATGTGCACCGCCCAATAGCTGAATGTCCTTCCCACTAGAAAAAAACGTGGCCCCAGGTAAACCCCTGGTCCGTGCCTCTGGTTCAGGGATCTTCCCGCTGCGCTGCATTTTAGCCTCCGATGAATTAAAGCTATTGGAGGCCAGCGGACAGTTTCTTTTCTTTGATAAATGACCACGAACGTGAATAATATTCAGGCTCACCCACCTCGAAGGCAGCTGTTCTTAGGATTAATTGGAAGGTTGGCCTGCTTAAGCCTCCCATATTTCTTTGGTAAGGAAAAAAAAAAAAAAATCACAAAATCATGTGACCTTCATATTCGGTTCATGACTAGAAACAAATCTTCCCCAGCTGCTGTTTCCAAGAATACTTGCGAGGAAATGAAGCAGCAGCCGTGTTTACAGGGCACTAAATTGTGTGATTAACAAAATGTGGTGGGACAGACAGAGAGGGAAGTGGAGATGCCAACGTGGATGTGCGGCCAGAATTCTGCACGTGGCCACTCTGCTTCTCTTCCCCAGGCCCACCCAGAGCATCGCCTCGGAGCCAGCAACCGGGGAGACCATCCCGGAGGGAGGACAAGCCTGAGATAAAGGTCTGCAAAGTGAGGGGGGAAGTAGCGAGGAGCCACAGAGACTCAGGAAGTCCAAACCACTGAGTCCATTCCCCTTTTCAGAGACAGGGAAGCTGAGGCACAGAAGGGCAGCTACTTTCCCAAGATTATACATTGTTTAAAGTGATAATTCACCCACATTTGTGATCAATTACAAACTGACCCAGAGTCACTCCCCCTTCTCTGTTCCCTTTTCTAGCACCTTCTCCCAGACACTTGGAACACAGACACACATGTACACGCACACACACAGTAAAAATGTAATGAATGTATTTAAGGAAAGAGATACAGAACTTGAATTGAATCACAATGGCACACAGATTGGTCAACACGGAGCCTTGCATGACCTTGCATCATCTGTGCTTATTTGTTAAGAAACATAAAGAACTTTGGGCCACCTGGGTAGCTCAGTAGGTTAAGCATCAAACTCTTGATGTCGACTCAGGTCAAGATCTCAGGGTGGTGAGATGGAGCCCCAGGTGGGGCTCTGTGCTGGGTGTGGAGCCTGCTCAAAGATTCTCTCTCTCTCCCTGTCTCTCTGGCCTTCCCCTGCTCATGTTCTCTCTCTAAAAATAAAAATAAATAAATAAAAAATAAAGAACTTCCATGACCCTACCACCTAAGCCCAGAACTAGACACTTCTATTAATTAACATTTATCTTGTGTTCTTCCCATATACCATCTTCCTATTACCCCTCCCCCACCAGAGGTAACCGATTTCCTGAATTTTGTGTCCGTTCTATTGCATTTATGTATAGGCATAACAATGTGTCGTTCGTTTTCTTAATTTGAAATGCCACAGAATTATTGTACTCATGTTTCAAATTTATTTCTTTCATTCACAATCATGTTATTATTTATCCAGAGTGTATGTCATTGAAGTTTGTTTTCACTATTACATAATATCCTCTTGTGTGACTATCCCATCATTCATTAATCCATTCTCCTGTTAATAGACATACGGGTTATTTGAATTGTTTTATTAGAGAGAGTGCCCCTGTGAATGTTCTTCCATACACCTCCTGGTTCCCACGTGCGCCAGGTACAGCATGGTGTAACTTTCCCTTTGTATGTACCTAGGAGGGAACTGCTGGGTGCTAATGCATGTGAATGTTGGAACTTATAAAAGAATCACAAATTGCTTTTCAAAATGACTATAGTGGTTTCCATTTCTACAGCAAAGTAGCAGAACACCACTGACCCATATTCCTTCCAAAACATGGAAATGTCACACTTCTTCAATGTTGCCAGTCCAAATGGATACAAAAAGGATCTCACTGTGATCTTGATTTCCATTTCCATATGTTTATTCATCATATGTGTCTCCTCCCCGTGAAAGGCCTGTTTGTGCATTTGTCCACAGTTATTACGTAGACTTTTTGTATTGATCTGAGGAGTTCTCAATACTAGCATTTTGTCAGTTACTGTTACCCTTACGACTTCCTAGTTTGTAGCTTATCTTTTCACCTTCTTTATGGTGTCTTTAAAGGGGACAGAACTTCTTAACTTGAAGGTCGTGCAATTTTATCAGCCTTTAATTTCATTTTGTTATATGGGATTTATAAACCACGGCCAATCCTGCATCACGGTTTTAAGTTTACATTTCTCATCTTATTTTTAATCTCATAAACCTGGAGAGCAAGGTTTGAACATCATCCTCATTTCACAGATGAGGAATCTCAGTCTTGGGGGTAAGTGATTTGCCTGGGGTCACAAAGCCTACAGACAGCCACGTGAAGACCAGAGCTCAGGTCTTCAGATCAGCAATCCATCTCTGGTTCCACAGTCCCACACTGCCTCTCTTTGCTATGCTGGGAATTTATCCATTCATCCTCACAAAAATACTTATTTTAGGGTCTCCTGTGCATCATCCATAGTGCTAAGTTCCTAGGATAGAGAAATAGAATGTCATCTCTACCCTTGAAAAGCTTCTATCAGAAGGACGGTGCCTAGAAAAGGCACTTGATGATACAACTGAGCTCGGACTTAAAGGAGAAGTAGACGTTATTCGAAGTGTGGAGAGATTTAGGAGTAGGAGAGTTCTAGTCAGGGGAAACAGCATGAGTGGAGGTACAGCGGCAGGCCAGAGCATGGGGAGCTGGGAACAGCAGGATGCCCGTGTGAGGCAGGGTGGGGGTCATGGGAACAGAGGCTGGACCCACAGACAATGGTCAGATTGTGAAAGGGTGTGCATCACGCTTACGGACAAGGACTTTATCCTGTAAGTAATGCATCTTTGACTTTGAAGCTCTGAGATCTGACCTGCAGGGCCACCCTACCCCCGCAATATTCCTTCTGAGACTTCCTTCTTGGAGATTTCTACCTGACAGATAGGGCATCCCTTTCCCTGGTCCTCTGGGTCCAAGGGCTTCTCCTTGGTGAAACACTCTGAGCTTTGGTAAGCAAAGTATCATTCCCACTTATCAAGAAATTCATAGAATTCCATCCTTTCTACCCTATTACCATCATCATCATCAGCCATCTGGTGAACACTTTCCAAGAAGGTAACCTCAGATCTCAGCCCATGGAGCACACAGCAAGGTGCAAAGCTCACAGGCTGGGGTTTGATTCCCAGCGCTGCCACGAACCAGGTGACCAAGGGTAAGTTACTTCATCTGTCTGAGACCACTTTTGTTGATAGTCGTGAGGATTGGGGGAGATACTGAACATGTCTAAAGCAAAGGAAACATCCAGCAGATCAGTTGACTCTTCACCGTAACATAAGTCCTAGATCGTACCCTGAAGGACATGTAATCTAGACAGAGCAGAAATCCCCTATTGAAACCAAATCCAGAGACACTGAGTGTGGACGCTAAGGAGAACTCCTGCATGAGGAAAGATGACTGCCCCAGCAGCCTGGACTCTGAACCCCAAGTGACATCACACTCGGGGTCTTTGGCCCTTACATTCCAATGGCCCCATGCAGGCTCCTGGAAATCCCAAACGGGCAGGGTCACTTGGTCCTATAACAAGGAGGAAAAAGGGTCAGAACAAACAGTTCTCATCTTTCAGAATCCTCCTCCACCAAAGAGTTGTCCAGTCTTCCGGTGATGACAGCAAGAATCACAATAAAAATAGATCTAATGTGGAGGAAGCTGGCAGGTTTCAGAGGCCTTCAATTGGACATAGAGATACCCGAACACTCTGAATGACCTAAAACTGCACTTTCTCTGACAATCACTTGAATCAGCTTGGAAGAACCTTTAGGCTGAAGTTAATGAGTCATGGAGAAGAGTTCTAATGAAGAACAGACAGAAACTTCTGTTTCAAACCCACACATACACGTTTGCAAGTGGGTATCTCTGAAATTTGGAGAAAGCAGAAATCAGGACAGGTAGTGTCTAGATGTGGGAAGTGTCCAACTGAGCAAAAGTAGAAGACTATGCAAAACACACTTGTTCTCTTGCACATATGGGATGGTTGCAAAAATTTACCATTTCCTAAGCCGTAAACTACGATTCAACATATTCCAAATGAATTTATTTTGAACATTGGGTGGAAGAGTTCCCAC
This sequence comes from Neomonachus schauinslandi, assembly GCF_002201575.2. Classification (NCBI taxonomy): domain Eukaryota; kingdom Metazoa; phylum Chordata; class Mammalia; order Carnivora; family Phocidae; genus Neomonachus; species Neomonachus schauinslandi. Next base: position 8,840,655 of record NC_058412.1, on the reverse strand, counting down.
AGAGCAGTTTTCCATCTGCTTCTGATATGCACCCCCCAAAAGTTTTAAAGGACAGAACCCAGTTCTGTGTTATTTTTTTTTCTAGGTTGGGATTCCCATAACAGGCAGGTGCTAAGCATTTGGCTGCCACATGTGAGCATGCCATGGGGTTTCTCCCAAAAAAACTCCTCTATCCCCAACTCAAAACCCTCCTGGAAGAGACGAGCCTCCTAGCATCTTCCCTGGAGCACAATTTATCTTATTCAAGACCCTCTCATTCTGCTCCTTCTCTCAGTTTAGCCACATTGATGGGAAATCACATAATTTTCTAAATTCACCTTCTTTCTCTATAACATGAAGGCGTGGGTCAGAGCTATACCTAGATGTGTCAAATATTTTCTGTCTCCTTCCTTAGACCTGCCTGTCATAGTACATGACCTCACATTTGACAACTTTCCAGGCTTGATTACTTTGCTGCTGGTGAATCCTTCTTGGCTTTTATTAATTTGTTCTTTCATTGCTCATTGAGAGAAAGGGGATATTGCAATCCATCTGCATCCACCACCATGGCCTGAAAGTCCCTGTATCAGAAAAAAATTATTAAGAAGCTTCTCTATCCCCCAGCCTCTGCCAGCCTTGCTGGAGATCAAGAATAATTAAATGAGATCCATCCTCAGGAGTTTTTCAATCTAGTGATTAGTTATAAAAACATGGTCAGGAGCTACAGTATAGATAGGAGATATTTATAGATAACAATAGAAATGAAGAATGGTGTCTTAGGGAAAACAATAAACTCTACCCATCCAGATAGTATCATAGTTACAACCTGCACAGCACCTCATGGATTTCAAAATGCTTTCATGTTCATGATCTTGCCTGAGCTCCACCTAGCCCAGTGCCCTATGGAGAGTAAGAAAAACCAAGTGATTGGCCTGAGGTCAGAGCCAAGGGTCTGGGGAACCTGGAGGTGTGGCAGGGGAGATCTGCAAGGAAATGAGATTATCACACACCTAAAAAGTCACCATGAGCTAAACCACAGAAACCAATACGAGAAAAGGCTGATTCATATAAATTTAAACGGGGTGAATTATTAATTCATCAAGTAAAAGTTAACAAAGTGGATTTTTGTTTTTTGGTTTAAGACTAAGCTCTGGTACATTCAGTATGTTTTTCCAATGCCATGAGACAGTTATTATACAACATTTTTGGGAGTAAAACTGTTACATAAATTCTGGCTACAGTTGTAGGTTTCGAAACAGGAGAAGGTCTGGAATGTCTCAGTGGCAAAACAGGTCATAGAAGTCCCAGGAGAGGTTCACACTAGCTCAAACACAGTCGTTCTCTTTTTAGTACTGGATCCAATTCTAGACTCCATTGCTAATTAGAGACTTTATTTAGAAGATCCAATGAGATGCCATATAGGCCACTAAAAGGCAGAAATACCTGATGGGTGATATTTGAGATTCATGACGATCAGAGATTAGACATGGGAGGATAGACAGAGCAGGTCTTTGGAGTTCAAATTCCAATTTGTCGTCTCTGAAGTGGGATGGACACATTCAGAACTGTAAGGAATATTTGGGATACAGACTGCTTGAGACATAGTAGATGCTCAATTTTTAAAAGTATGTACTATTTAAATAAAGGAAAAGATTCGTTTGTGAGGGCTTCCACGAGAAAGGATCGCAGACCGAGTGGTTTGAACAACAGAAATTGATTCTTTCCCAGCACCCAGGCCAAAGATCCTCAACCAAAGTACCAACAGGGCTGGTTTCTGAGGCCTCTCCCCTTGGCTTCCCGATGGCTAAATACAACATGAAGTTTCTCAGAATGAGTGAGTCAACATGAATGAGGAAACAAAAAATGATACAACAGCTTCCTCTTACAAACTGAATTGTGTCCCCCCCAAAAAAATTCACATGCTGAAGCCCTAACCTCCAGTGTGACTATATTTGGGAATAGCGTCTTTACAGAGGTAAGTGAGGTTAAATGAGGTTTTAAGGTTGTGACCTTACTGCAATAAAACTGGTGTCCTTTGAAGAAGAGGAGGAGACACTAGGGATACTCACCAGTGAGAAAAGATGGTGTGAGGACACAGAAGAAGGCAGTTGTCTGCAAACCAAGAAGAGACACCTCAGGGGAAACCAGCCCTGCCAACACCTTGATCTTGGACTTCCAGCCTCTAGAACTGAGGAAATAAATTTCTGCTGTCTAAGCCTCCAAGTCTATGGTTTTTTTATTGCAGTGCAGCCTGAGCTGACTTATACACTTCTTTTCTGAGGTGATTTACCAACAAAGGAAACTGAGATTTTTCAACTGTTTCAGGATTTCAAGTTGGGTTCTCTAAGATGTATCAAAAAGTTAAAAATGACAGTAGTCCAACATGTTCATATTTGGATGTGAGTGGGAATATGTGCTTAAAGCCAGAGGGGTTACTTTTTTCCACAGACACTTACTGAGAGAATTAGTCATGTGCCAGACACCACGCTTTTCACGTACCATGGAATATAATCTTGTCCTTTCCTCATAAGGCCACCAATGTTAGGAATTGACATTCGCATGTTTACATTTGAGGGAAAAAAGAGACTCTGAGACTTCATGTGACTTGCCCGAGGTTGGGGAAGTGGCATATGGCAGAACTGGCTTTCTGAAGCAGGTCACATGGATTCCCAAGGATTCACACATACACAGGACCATGCTCTAGTCTTCATAATAGAAGAATCACAAACCCTTAGCTCCTACAATCTGCCTGGGTCTGTTCTGAGAGATTTATGCATTTAATTTAAATTTACATATCTAATTAATATCTAAAGCTCATTTAATCTGCACACAACTCATTGAGATAGATACTCTTATCATCCCATTCTACAGATGAAAACAATGTGAGATACAGAGGGGCTGAATAACCCAGCATAGGTCCCATCCTGCATTTCATTATATGAATGAACAACAGGTGACAGAGTTGATATCTATCCCCAGCTTTGGGGCAACATGGCCATAATCTGCACATGTTTTGGCTCCAACAGAAGAGAATGAACCCAATGGCCCCTAATCCTTTCCCTTCCTTGGATCTTATTGCTCCAATTTCAACTCATCAACAAAACAGACAAGACTAAATGTTAGGACGTTTTTATCCACACAGAGATTTTTCTCTAATGCAAAGAAAGCTAAATCCTAATTCACTCCTCTTTTAATACAAAATTTGACCTCAATTAACCAAAACCTTTCTTATTTTGCATTTTTTTTACAGAGATCATCTTTGTAGTTGAGAAACCCACCAATAGCCAAGTATTTCCAGCATCAGAAAGCCCACTGTGATCTGTGGCTTCTGAGAGTCACGGATCACCACTCTGTTGACTTCCCTCTTGCTGAGAGGTCATGGGACCCAAAGAGAGAGGCTCTGTCCCTCCAAACTTCTATTACATCATCCTGATGGAATGTGGACACCGGGTTTGTAGGGACTTTCTGCTTAAGCCTTGTTTTATTTAAGTTTATATCATTCTTAGAGACTTAAATCTCATCCACAGTTGCTTGGAATCCAGGCTTCAGTTGGATTATGGAAAAGATGCAACAAACTTATCCTTCTCAAAGCTGAACTCGGCGAATGGTTAAAGCCATCCTGCCCCAAGGCTCAAAACAAATCCTTCAGCTCATTACATTTTAAAGATTGCCAGCAGTCAGCAGGCTTTAGATTTATGTAACCTAAGTTATATACAGTAAAAGCATGTGCGGTTATATAACAAATGCTCATGAGAATTGGTTAAAATAGGACAGGTAAATCAGATGTTGAAACCCGGAACACAAAGGCTCCCAACCGCTTTAAATATATGTTGTGTTCATTCATAACAAGGGGATCATTTTTTTCCTGTCCTCTTCAATAATAACAGACGTGATTGAGGGTCCAGAAAATGCCAGGCACTTCACCATGGCTTAGCAGCAAGAGCAAAGGCTTTAGAGTGAGGTCAGACTACTTGGTATGTGACATTCAGCACATTTCCCCACCAGGGTTCACCCATCCATCAAACCAAGCTGGTCCCGCCTACCTGACCAAGTCAATGGGAGAATTCAATGGAAAACAGTGCCAAGTGTCAGACATACACAGGGGGTGCTCAACAAAGGCGAGCTTCCTAGCCCTCTGCCCTTATCTGATTTTATTTACTCCTCTGGGCAAGCGGGGGGGGGGGGGTGCTGTGGGAGTTGGGGAGGGAGGTGGTACAATCCCCAATTAACAGGAAGGAGGCTGGAGCCCCTTGCCAACCTGACAATGTTCTGAAGTGGTGGAGGGACTTTAATGCATCACTCCTCAGAGGCGTGTCTCTGTTTTACAACACGCAGGTTATCCCATTTGTGGTTTGTGCAGGTCTTTTGACTTCTCTGCTTTTCCTTCTGGCTGCCTGCCATTTGGCACTTTCCCTGCTAATTAGCACCTCGACCACAGTACAGCAGGGGAAATCCAAAAGGGTGAGCCTCGGTTAGTAGCTGAATTGTGTGGTTTAAGAGCTTTGAAGGAAAGATTTAAAAAAAAAAAAAAAAGTTTGGTAAAGGAAGGGGAGTCATGTCTGAGCAGTGACATGAGTATTTGAAATTTTACTTAGAGTTCAGTCGTCTAATAGCCAGGCCTCCCACTAATAGGTAATTGAGAGTGGATCATTATATTTAAGAAGTTTTCTGATCCTCGGGGATATTAAAGTTCATTTGTATACTGAGGCATTGAGAACGTTGCTCAAAATCATATCAGAATTGCTACTCATCTTAGCCATGACCACCGGACTGCACTACTCTATATTTACGACGACTTTCATTGGCAGAGAGTTTTATGGGCAATAGTGTTCACTCACTGCTGAGCTGGAATGACCTGCATCTTGTACCCAGCAAAGCAGAGGCTGCAGATGAAGAGATTCGATCAGTCACGGGGAATTCTAGGTCGGACTCCCTGGGTCCCACTCGAGCAAATTCATGTGAGCCCAGACCAGGAATCCACTGGGGACTGAGGTAGCTTCTATTTTTGAAACTGGTTTGCAATGGCGATGAGAGAAATCACTTGAGAATCACTTTTCAAAATCCAACTGAATATCTACATTTACTCCCAACTCAATGCAGTCCACTCTTGCTCTTTGCAGTTAATTTCACAGATCATCTTGACTAACACAGCTAAGTGAATTTGTGGGAGCTGCCGAGCTTGTGAAACCAAATCCTGCAAAGATATGGGGAAGTAGCACTATCCCGTTGGCATTCTAGAATGGGTTTGCCAAACATAACAAAAAGTCTTTAAAGTGCTCATAACCTTTGATGTAATAGTTACACTTCTTAAAGATCATTCTTATGAAACAATGTAAAAATGCAAGTAAGTGCGTTTCTTGCCATATTTACATGGATAATGGACAAAATTGGAAACGGTGAATGTCGCTGTTATGGAACCTGGATGGGATCCCCCGACGGAAGAACCAAGTGGCACCCGGAGATCTTGGAGGATCGGAGGTTTATTTAACGCCGGCGGGCTCAGAGGAGAGTGGTCCCCAAAAGTCTGAGCCCCGAGCACAAAAGAGGGGACAATTTATACACTTCTACTTCCACATACTGGGCACTTTTGGTGTGTGCGTGAAGCGGGGCAGGGAGAAGAACCCGGACTGGCGCACGTGGGAAGCAGAGCAGAGAGAAGAACCCGGAAGAGCCCCGCGGCAAGGACTGGAACTCTCTCGCTGGCTCAGTTGGCCATCTTAGGACACAGATTTTCCTTATCATTGCAAACACGGACACTGGTTAAATACATTTATTCGATAAATATTTATTGTGCACCTACTCAGTGCAAACATTATTCTAGACAGTTCTTCCCTGGTAACAGGAGAGAGGGGAGAGAGCGTGGGTACAGATGTCCCAGGGTGGACAAGACTAGTGGACGGAGGAGCTTGGGAGGTGGTTTTCTTCTGGTTGCTGAGGCCATCTGTGATACAGTTCAGCTGTAAAATATTCCACTAAAAACCATGCTCATAACAAATTCCAGTGAAAGGGAAAAAGGCTTAGACTATAATACCACATGAAAAAGCATCACATGCATGTGTGATCTCAAGTGTTTGGGGATGAAATATCTGCTATCTGCAATTTACCAAGATATGCATAAGAAATAAGATAAATCGATGAAGAGATCGGTAGAGGGATGGGTAGATGTGTGCTAAAGCAAACAGAGCGAAATGGTAATTATAGACTCTAGGTGGTGAGTGTACTGTGGTCTTTGTATAATTCTCTCAACTTTGCTGTACGGTTGAAAATTTTTTATGATACAAAATCAAGAAAAGACACATTTCATGCACATGTCCACACAAACATGTATATCTACCAAAACGCTCACGGTCATTACCTTTCAGTGGTGACAATATGGGTGATTTTTAATTCTGTTTTGTACACTTCTATATGCTAGCCGCACCATGGGGCCCGGGGCCCATTTCGTAAGTGAGACTTTCGTATCCCTGAAGTGGTCACTGCTGGTTTCCGGAGGCTGCCTTTGCCATGCTGTGGGACAAGTCCCTCTGTTTCTTGCCCCGCACCCTTGTCGGGCGGCCTCTGAGTCGGCGGACCCTGCTCTTCCACCCCCCCATCACTCGCACTGCTTCTGCCACTCCTTCTGCCCCAGGAGAAGCGCAACACCCAGCCCTCCCGGTTCTGCCACAAACTGCCGGAGGCGCAGGCTCAGCCTCTGCTCCCCACAGAGCCTCTGCGATCCCAGGGCTCCTATCTCCACTCCAACACCTCCCAGCCCTGGGACCCTCCCTGGGGCTCGCGTGTGCCTTACTTCCCTCATCTGCGAAATTGGGAAAACCCTAGTACCTCATTCATAATGTTGTTGTGGGGACAAAATGAGTTGACGTCAAGTACTCAGAATAGTGCCTGGAATGTAACAAGGGCTACGGAAGAGTTTTATTGTTGTCACTATCATTACACCCTATCTACAACTAGCACCCCTAATCCCATATTGCTGCATGCAATAAGATACGGAGCATTAGGGACAATGGGGGAGAAATGGTGTGGACAGAATTGTTTGTAACTTCTGCCCCAGGTCCACACCCACCTGAGCATCCCTTCCCAGGCCAGATCCCAGGGGCCTGGCTTCCAACCTGACCCTACAGAACAATGGCAGGTCACCCACCCCGAAACCATGCCATGCCTCTCCATGCCTCAGAGACTGGGCTAGACTGACCTCTGACCCCCGGAGTTTAAGAATTAATTTGTAAACCATGAGCAAAGCCTGTCTCCTGGTCCTTTCCTGCTCCAAGATTTACATCATCCCAGGATAATTAAGGATGGGAACATTCACTCAGTGGCAAACCCCTCCCCTGCCCACCAGGGAGGGTATGGCTTGGTCTCAAAGCCCTCAAAAGACAAGCATAAAGTAGTCTGATGTGGCTTTTTTTTCAGTCTCTGCTATGCAGTCTTATCATGGTCATCATGTTAAATATAATTTTCCAAACGTGATGCAATTAATAGGCACCACTTTCACAAGGAAAAGTAGATGATGGTTGAACGTACTTGGCGTTGCAAGCAAGATGCTGTTGATTGCTACGGGGTGCCCCAGAAATCAGACCGACTTGTGTTCCAAAGTCCGTGAATGGACATTGGTTAACCTGACTGTGTTTGTCTAACTATTTCCAAGGCTGCACTGGGACGTTCCAATTCCTTCTAGGAAATAGTTGTCAGAAGTCATAGATGTTGTTCTTTCTGAGATGTAAAAACAACAGCAATCTGCTATTTTTATCAATTCCATCTTTTCTGGGCCTATCAGAGTCAATAATTTGAACTGAGGCAAAAATAAGAGATGACTTTTGTATTCAGAGTTTACATGCTCAAAATCCCAACCTTTGCCAAAAAAAATTTAAAAAATAGAAAAGAACTCGCTGGTCTGCAGTGCAGGAATGTCATTCAAACCCTTAAATCCAAAATAACTTATGCTTTTCCAAGTTCCACTTATTTTTCCAAATAAACAAAGATCTCCTTTTCAACATTGTTTCCACCCGATTTTGAAACATGCCTGTGAAATTTCTCAAATAACATATTTTATGTGTTTCCTGGTGTTGGGAAATGCAGGAAAACAATACAGGGAGAAAGAAATTCAAAAATTCATAGATCTGGCTAGTGAGAGAGAATAAATAATGACCTTTCTACCTTCCAGCAGATGTAAAACTCTCCATAATTCTTCAGGTACCAGCTTAATAGCCATCAAAACTGTCTCACTCATTTATTTCTAGAGTGCAATTCACATGTGTGAACAAGGGATTGCATTTATCTTAGTGATTATACAAACAAGTGCATGATTTTACTCAATCAGTGGCATACCTGTCAGTAGAAAAGACATTTTGGAATAAAACAAAAAGCTCGAACTGTGAAAGCTGGAAGGGCCCCTGAGGGCTGTTTCGTCAAAGCCCAGAGAGGTGACAACTCACTCTAGTTCACACAGCAAGACAGTCCCTGTAGCCGAGCATGTCCTGTTTAGGATGCTCTGTCCACATACAAAGATTCACATCCATTAGATCAACATCTACCAGAGAAGTAGAAACAAGCGAGGTGACCCCGTGACTCTATCTCAAACAGGCCACTGAACTCTTTCTTGGATCTTAGTGGGGTGGCCCCTAGAAACGTTTCTCAATACATAGATCTGGCTAGTGAGAGAGAATAAATAATGACCTTTCTACCTTCCAGCAGATGTAAAACTCTCCATAATTGCATTTTGCCTTTAGACTTTATTTTTAGCAAAAAAAAAAAAAAGGTAGGAGCTTAGGACCAAATGTCGACTCTGTGAAACCATTCTTCCAGGGAAATCGACGACTCTCTGGGACCAGAGGAGACCCCAGAGTTTGGCTGTCCATCTTCTTTCCTAGCAGACATCCCCTCTGGTCGGGTGGGCATCACGGGCATCAGCCACACACACCGTCACTCTGGCACGCTATGCCATTTTCCAAGGCAAACCATTCCATCCATCCCTGGGGCTGCTCTTATTATTAGGAATCTCCCTCCCTCAAAATCCCACCAATTTTTTTTTGTTTTTTTATTTTTTACATTTTTTTTATTATGTTATCAAATCCCACCAATTTTTATCCTCTGGAATTTTGCAGCCTGAGTATGCTCCCTAATCCAGCTCTTTAAACACTGACAAACTCTTCCTAAGACCTTTGTATCCTAGTTAAATATCCCCAATTCCTCCAGCCACTCTTCATAGGACAGATCTCGGCTAGAATGAGGACGTCTTGACACAGAATCTGTGTGTCTAATTTGGTGCAGTCACATAAGAAACCTAGGAGAAGTTCAATAAATACTGTCAAACAAATAGATGAATCATTAAATGCTTATGAAACTCTTCTCATTAATCTGTTTATTTGACAAACAGGTAGAGAGCTCTAATGATATTTCTGTAAAGGCAACAGGGATGCAAGGTTAATGAAGAAATTGAAAACCACACTCTAGTTAGAGCCCAGACCACACAAATCACATAAGAAATGGCATCTCACTTAAAAAAAAAAAAAAAGTCACAATTCCTCTAATAATGCATTTTACTCTTGAGTTTACTTTTCTGGTAGCCATGGCACATGGTTGGTCTACAGAGAGTGCATAGTCACCTCAGAGCACTGAGACGTTGATTTAAATAGCTACTCTTTTTTTTTTTTTTTAGATTTTATTTATTTGAGAGAGACAGAGATAGTGAGATAGAGAGCACAAGTAGGGAGGAGAGGGAGAAGCAGGCTCCCCACAGAGCAGGGAGCCCGATGCAGGACTCGATCCCAGGACCCTGGGATCATGACCTGAGCCAAAGGCAGACGCTTAACCGACTGAGCCACCCAGGCGCCCTAAATAGCTATTCTTTGTAGCTAAGAGTAGCTAAGCCCCATGTCTGCCCTGCTGCACTACTACAATGGACTAATTTTTCATTCTACTTAAATACAGATGCTGGCCTTTCCCACTGCCACATTCATTTCACCCCCGACTTGTGTTCCAGTCACCACCACTGAGTGTATCCTGGCTTCCCCTCGTGAAGAAGGAAGGCAGGAAGGCATAGTGACTCTGCACTGCGCGATCGGGAAATGTGGGAGGAAATAAAAGGTGGAATTTTGGTGAGACCAGATTTCCAGAAGGCACTGTCCTTTCTGACCGTTCTGTGCTACCTTGGAATCTAGTTAAAATAATCATGATTTCTGCTGTGGGGAAGAAAGCCACCAAGGTCTGATGGCTGCGTCTGCACATTCCTGGAGCAGCCTCAGTTTCTAATATTCTGTCTGCTCCATGGTCTGCAAGAGTCACCAAAATGTCACAGAAGTCACAGTACTCATTGTCTACGTTTACCACGTCTCTCAGGCTGTCTTCACACTATCCACGTCCCCAGGGTCCTCTGTCAGATCATTCGTCCCAAGTGTCTCCTGTGAAGACTCCAATGATGTTCCATGAAGAATCGCGTGGAATGTCAGTGAGTCCAGAGCCGGAAGTGAGCCAGAAGGCTGGGTGAGCCCCATGCTCTCCAAGAGCATGCAAGGGAGAATGGGCCAGTCCTCTAGCAGCTTTCCTTCCAAAATATGCCGGCAGCTTCTTATGCCATTTCCACATGTGGGTTTTCTTTGACTTTTAAGAGATAATGAGAGGAGGAGAAGGGAAACAATATTTATCTCTTTTCTATATCACAGTATTTTCTATACGTAAGGATTTTATATACATTTAATGCTTATATTTTTGAAGCAAGCATGATCATCCTATTTTACAGACAAGAATACTGAGGCTTAATGAATTTTGTCAACGTCTTAGGGGACTCAGGTCTGCCGGGCTCTGAAGCCCATATTCTTTAATATCCTATATACTTGATACCTATGGAAAATCTAAATTTGAAAAAATCTTGGAGGATAGCTCCTCCACAAGGTCAATTTCTCAGATTAATAAACAGAGGCCCAGAGCAGGCTAGCGATGTTGGCAACAGGCTGGAGCTAATCAGAGGCAGAAACACAAGCAGAACCCAGGTCCCCTGAACCCCAGCCCCATCCCTTTCTCTTCACCACGTGAGCTCCTCTTCAAGCAACTACCCCTGCAGGAAGGATTGCTTCATGAAGGTTAACCCAGCCCCCATGGCCAAGAGAAAAAAGGTGCTGCTAATTTGTAGGATAATATTTTGAGAGGGCAGCCAAAATGATGTGAAAGTAAAGATTTGAACATCGTCGACTGGTGTATATAAGAAGTGAAGAGAGAGACATTGCCAATGTGACAGATAAAAGTGTCAGAATTAAACGATGCACAGAAAGCAAAGATCCACTAGGTGGGCAAGCTGGAGGGGTCTGTCAGGCAGTCCCTTTCTCTGCATTCGATCAAAATACTCCCTGGACCAGGAAACCAGTATAGAGATTGCCTGATAAAAAGGTTGAATGGACAGTTTCGAGTGGAAAAAAACAAGGGAATCCTGAAGAATTCATCTGATGTGCAATATGTGAACCAGAGGTTAATTTCTTGTTTCTGTTTTAATGATTAATCTCTTCCATATGGCAATTAAGCAATAAAAAAATAGTCCCTTATATAAAACCATAATGGGAAAATATACTTAATGAAAGAAGTATCAAAAAATTGGTTCGAGTAGATGCCTGGGTGGCTTAGTCGGTTAAGGTCTGCCTTCGGCTCAGGTCATGATCCCAGGGTCCTGGGATCGAGTCCCACATCAGGGTCCCTGCTCAGCGGGGAGTCTGCTTCTCCTACTCCTTCTGCCCCTCCTCCCTACTCATGCTCTCTCTTTCTCTCTCTCTCTCTCAAATAAATAAATAAAAATCTTTTTAAAAAGATTTGTTTGAGCAATGATGTGTAAGTGACAAAAGCAAGTTCCTTAAAAACGGTGGAAATATTTGAACATGGAGAAGTTCCAACAAGCGTTTTCTTTCTCTAACTGAGCAAAGTGAGAGAATCTGGAAGTGATGCTCTATAGACAAGTATGATTTTTACTTAAATGGATTTCCAAAATTTAGTATGCTGATGGAAATGCTTCTGGTAATTAATTAGCAAATAAGAATCGTCCTTGGAGTCAGTCTACTTTTGCAGCAGGGCGTTTGCCTTGAATGTGATCGTTGGTAGTTCAAGTCACTGAATTAGTTTTGTTCCAGATGAGCCAAGCTGCATTTATAATTCTCTTCTTTCCAAAAGTAAACCACAATCAAAACTAGGTCACAGATGCTGTTTGAAAATAATGACTAACATCTGCATAGCCCAGTTATGGTTTAAAGAGTAAATTCACATCCATTATCTCATTTGATGCACATGAAAATTTGTGAGGCAGATATTATTGTTCCCCCATCAAGGCTCAGAGTTTGAATGACTTGGCTAAGGATGCACAATGAGTATGTGACAGAATCAGGCTCCTTCCATTCCCCTGCATTCTGCCCATCAAATGTACATCAACTAGAACTATAATGACCCACAAAAGACCTACAAGTTCAAAATCTCCTTGAACCCAATTAACCAGGATCTACAATGGTCTGGTTTTGTTTATTTATGTTTTTTGGGGAGGAAAGGGGAGTTTGGGGGAACCCTTTACTTTCAAGGTAGAAAAAATAACATTCTAGACATATGGAAATTTCTCTATTTTGTGTATAGGCATTCTGATCTCGTACACTCTTCTAGACAGCCTTTGATTGTTCTAATAGGAATCTAAAGTCAAGAGACTCAATCATAGAAAAAAAAACAATTTTGTTCAACACAGAGTTCTATTAGTGTGTGAATTTTTAAAGATTTACAATTTTTTTGGAAGGTGAAGAAAGATGTTCTGGTTTACCAGAAAAGTAAATTAACAAGAAATGTTGTTCATGAACTACAGTGTCATCACTACACAGAAATGATGTTTGAGTCTATCGACAAATATTGGCACGATTCTCTTTCACATTTTCACTGCTATTTTTCTTCTTCAAGGCTGATACCTACAGCCAGAAAATGAGATGTCAATTAGGAATTGTCAGTTATTTTTTTTAATATGTATGTGTGCTGAAATATTGGAATCTGGGCTTACAAAACTCGGAATTGGAAAAAACAATCCCTCTGTCAAGTGGGATTCTTTAGAGGTTCCTAGGGAGAAGTAGGAAGGGGGAAGAACTTCTTCAAAGGGGACATTCCTTGGTCCTACAATTCTTTTTGGTGGAAGACACTGGTTTTGGATAGCTTGGTTCCAGGTAATGTCGGAGTCCTGAAGTCTACAATAAAGACGAAATGTATTAAGAGGAAACTTTCTTGGAATCCAAAGCAGACTTTTCCTTCCAAGAGTTTCTGCACTTAAAATCACAGTGTAATTTTGTTTATGAGGAAAGAAGAATATTCTGACCAAAATGAAACATATTTGATACATGATCCTCAGAAGCAAATATTTCCTCCAGGCTATTAAGGCAATAGACTTGAGAGAAAGTGATTTTACATGAAAAAAAAAAATCAAAGATGAAGGAACATATAATTAAAGTTGGGTCTATACAATATCAACTTTGAAATAACAAAATCAGTCAAATAACCAGGAGTTATCTTCCTAATGCCAACAACATGGTGTGGCTAAACCACCCCCTCCCCAAAACATCAAACTGATACCAATAACCATTTTAGTCTGCTAGAACTGCCATAACAAAATACCACAGGCTGAGGGGCTTCAACAACAGAAGTTTATTTTTTCACAGTTCTGGAGGCTGGAAGTCCAAGACCAAGATGTTGGCAAGTTTGGTTTCTCCTGAGGCCTCTCTCCTTGGCTTGCAGATGGCTACCTTCTCTCTGTGTCCTCATGTGGCCTCCCCTCCATCTATGTGTCTGTGCTCTAATCTCTTCTTCTTATGAGGTTGCTAGTCCTATTGGATTAGGCCAACCACACAACCTCATTTGACCTTACTTTACTGTCATTTTACCTCATCACCTTTGTAAAGGCCTCATCTCCAAATGTAGTCACAATTCTGAGGTAACTGGGGGTTAGGACTTCAACATCTGAATTTGGCAAGGCACAATGCAGCCCATAACATGTCACCTTCTGCTCCCACAGAATGCACATCCTTTTCACAGGCAAAATACACTCTTCCCAACCCCACAGCCCCGAAGTCTTAACCCACTCCAGCATCAAATCTAAGCTCACAGTCTCATCAAAATACCATCTACATCAGATGTGGGTGAGAGTTGAGGAATGATGTGTCCTGAGGCAAAATCCTTTTCCTACTGTGAATCTGTGAAACCAGACAAGTTATCTACCTCCAAAATACAGTGGTGGGGCAGGCATGGAACAGACATTACTATTCAAAAGGGAAAAGTCAAGAAGAAGAAAGGAGTGACAGATACCAAGCAAGTCTGAAACCTAGCAGGGCAAATTGCATGAGGTCTTAAGACTAGAGAATAACCCTCTTTGGCTCCAGTCTCTTGTCCTCTGGTCCACCAGAGCGGCAGCCCTGTCCTGGGGCCCTGGGCAGTCATTCTACCTTATAGAATCAAAAAAGCAGCAGCCCCACCCCCACACACATACCCATCCACAAGCCTGTGCCCTCTAGGTCTGTGGTGGCGGTGGTAACACTGCTGACCTCTGAACTGCCATTAGGGCCATTCTTCCGTTTTCTTGAAGGATAACACATGTTCACAGCCAGATAGCCCTACTGACTCATCCTGCAAAATCTCAGAAGCCCAACAGCACGCCTTCATTCGGTCCCGTCTGTGTCTCCTTCAGTCCAAGTTGGCAGCATTTCTGCTGAGACAGCTAACTGGATCCATGAGTCACACCTGTAATCACTTCAGAGCCAAATGATCATCCGGCCACATGCTTGGTGTTCTCTCCAAACTCAGCATTCTCATTTTTGGCAATATGGGTAGGCTGAACATTTCCAAATCTTCAAGTTCTGATTCCCTTTGACCTAACAATTGCTTCTTCAATGTGCACCTCCCCTGTCACCTTCTGCCATAAGCAGCAAGGAAAAACCAGGCAGTACCTGCCACACTTTGCTTAGGAATCTCCTCGGCTAAATATCCAAGTTAATCACCTACGAGTTCTACCTTCCACAGAACATTGGACCCCGTTCAGCCGAGTTCTTAGTCCCTTTATTACAAGGACCACCTTTCCTCCAATTTCCAATAATATGTTCTTCATGTGAGACCTCATCAGAAGCACCTTTGATATTTTTATGTCCATCAACAGTCTCTTCAAGGTAATCTTGGCTTTTCCTCTCAGTCACCTCAAGAATTCTTCCAGCTCTACCCATTGCCAGTCCTAAGAAGCCACTTGCATAGTTTTAGGTATTTGTTAACAGCCCTCCACTCCATAGTAGCAAAATCTATGTTAGTCGGGGTTCTCCAGAGAAATGGAACCAACAGGATGTGCATAAATATAGAGATTAAGTTTAAGGAATTGGCTCATATGCAAGCTTGGCAAAATCTGCAGGGTAGGCTGGCCAGCCAGTGACCCCAAAAAAGAGTTGCAGCTTGAGTCTAGAATGTGGTCTGCTGACAGGGCTCCCTCTTCTGAGAAGGAGGTCAGTATTTTTCTATTAAGAACTTCAACTGATTGGATGAGGCCCGCCATTTTAGGAAGAGTAATCTGCTTCACTCAAAGTCTATTGATTTAAGTGTTAGTCTCATCTAGAAAACATCTTCACAGGAACCTCCAGAATAATATTTCACCCAATCTAAGTACTGTGGCCTAGCCAAGTTGACACATACAGTTAACCTTCACAGTGGCATATGGTTATTTAATTCCTAATCATGATACTTAACTCATTCTAAGGGTCAGAGGTGAACTCAAGCATATAAACTAGGAAGAAGGATGGAATCCTGCTAATATTCCTGAATTTGAAGTCAATAGAGACATGCACTGTGCCAAATGATTGGCTAAATGATTTATCTGCTGTCAGTCTTTTAATTGATGAAATAGGATTAAAATTAATAAACCCCCTCATCAAGGGTCAAATGTGATGATCAAATATAAAACACTTTGAAATGTTAGTTATTAATCAGTAAATCATTGTCTCCCTCTTTAAAGAGACAAATACAGTCTAGAATGCACAGAAAACTTGGGTGTCTATCTTGGCCAATACCAAGACGCCTTGTCTGGGTGACTGGATGACATCTGTCTTGCTCTTACCCCACACTGAAGCCAAACAAGTTATTACCATGGAGATTAAAGTACGACAGCCATAAAGTCTTTCTTAAAACTACTGTGTGCGCAGAAGGAAATACCAAATTCCCCTTCCTGAGTGATGTTGCTTTTCTGTTCTTCTGATGACACTGTGGCCAACTTTGCTGACAGGTAGTAGGTTTGAGAAAGGTGGTTTCCAGCTCAAAGATTCTATAAAATGTAATAAAAGTCACATATGTGGAAAGATAGACCATCATTATTAGGAAAAAGTCTTTTTTATTTTTAAGTTTTTAAAGAAAAACTTGCCCCTGCTCCACAGTTTGGGATGCGTGAAAAGTAGAAATAATGATTCAACATTGTCTTCTGAGGTCAGTGATAGAGATGGAGATTTGCGTATCTGCTTTTGCTCAGTTTTAACCCTCTTGCAAAAAAAAAAAAAAAAAAAGGAATGGAATTAATGAACCAGCTGCCTCGTGCTGGACTCTTTTCCCATACGTTGTCTAATTTAGCCTTCCCCCAATCCTGCAGCATTGATATTATCTCTGCAAGGCAACAGCTATGGGGGTTGCCAACAACTTGGAAATTAGAAAAATCAAGTTAATAACAGAGAGTTAATAATAGCACCACAGACACCAGATCTGAGCCGGGATATTAAAATGTAACTGAAAGGAAAAAAAAAAAAAAAACATAGAATGGCTTATAAGCCACACTATTTTAACTGGAGCCACTGACAAAGTTAAGCAGGGGTTACGTGGTCATTCCAAGAAGTGGAGGAAAGGACAGTCACAGAGCAGTGTCCATACCAGCAATAACCAGGGGGAAAGGGATCTGGGCCTAAGGATTCAACCTGTCAGTCACTGTGGTAAATTAGGCCTATTATGAAAATAGATGGAAGAAGCTTCCAGAGCCCAAGGCCACAAGACACTTAATTGCATAACTATTAATCATACCCTGAATGCATTTTCACCAAGGAACTTTCCAATTATAATTTATTTTCCCATGTAACTTACCCACAAAAAGAGAAGGGGCCACTTGGGCCATTGCAACTATTTTGGCCAATGTGGTAACTCTGCCTCCCATTCTAATTTAATACATTGGCAGTGTATGTGGTTTTTATATCAGCCTTATGAATTCGGTTACTGTGAGTCTGTGCCAAGGGATAAAACACAATCTTGGTGAATTGAAACAAGACTAAAGGTCATACCTTAAACAATGGAAAGTGAGCCTCAATATTCAGCATCTCATGAAACATCTTAGCAGACTGACAATGAGTTTTGCCTTTTCTCTCCATGTAAAATCCTACTTGGAAGTTCAATCCTATTACCTACTTACCTTCCTTGAACATAAGTTTCCTTTTCCGTAAAATAAGAATATGCTTGTCAGAAATTAAGTAAGATAATGTAAGTAAAGTAGGTAGCAAAGGCCACCAACATAGGAACTCGACTGTAGGAACTTAGTTAATGTTAATGCCCTGTTCTTCTGGCCCCCATGAAGACATTTTCCTGGAAGCCAAAATTAGGGAACACACCACACCAGGGCTTTCATTTTTCTTCTGAGTCAGAAGTTCTCCACTTCCTAAGAAGTGCTTATTCATTCAACTAAATTTCCAGTTGTCAGGACCTCTCCCTTATCTGGAGTTCCTCAAAACAAAAACATAGGAAATAGAAGGGGACAGGATAACAACCAGTGGTACTTATCAGTTTAACAAACATACAAGAGTCAGAAGTAGCATGGGTCCTGGGACTAAAGAGGTTAGCATAACTACATGGACACCGAGGGAATTGCCAATGAGCTTGTTGGGTCTAGCAGAAATCCCCTGGTTACCGACAGAAATCCACCAGCTTCAGGAAAAGGACATCACACGGTGACCACACTGAAAGCATGTTCTCTGGGGACCTCGCTAATTGGGAATACCATGGGGTCAAACGATCACCCAGCTCCCAGAGCCACAGAAGGCATTCCTGTCCTCTTGGTCATGGACACAATAATAAAATGGGTTATTGCTGCTCTGGATAAATTTGGAGGCGGGGACAAGGACAGAGTGAAAAGCAAGGAAAATTTCCAAGGCCATTTCCTCCCCTAGCATATTCTTTGACATCCAAGTTGGCCAGGTTGACAAAATAGCAATCCTTGAAGCATGCTGTCTGTGACACGAATGAACTCCTTCTTCACTTCTTGAATGTTTCAAGATGTATCTTTATAGCAACAAAGTAAAATGAAGATTAATGGGAGGAGGGAGACGCAGAGCCAAATCTTCCCCCACCAGGAATCATGGAGCACGAAGCAGCCCAGAGAGTTTGGCTGGGAGGGCTGCCAAGATCGCTGTCAGAGCAACGGTGGAAAGAATCCGTCTCCCCTGGCAAGGACCACTTCCCTCTCACCTCCTGAAGAAAGAGATGTATTTCCTAGAATAGATTCAAATCTCTTTCAGTCCAAGGTCAGAGACACCTCTGTCCAGCTAGCTTCCGTTTCCACACAAGGAAATAAGGACACCAATGCAGTCTAACTAAAGCTGAAATGGATAGAGTCCACGTGTAAGTTTGGGCCAAGAAAGTTCTTTCAAAATCTGGTCTCGGAGCTTTGGGTTTCTCCACTGATTTAGTTTCTGTTCTCAATGAAAAAAGGCCTGAAGGTAGAAAGGGTGGAGAATTAAGACTGCAGTGTCAAGAGTGCAAGACCACATTCAAGAGAGCCAGCTTCGCAGTCAAACAACACTGGCTTTGGATCCTGATCACACCATGAATGACTGTGTGATCTTAGGCAAGGAACTTAACCTCTCTGAGCCTCAGACTCCCGTTCTGCAAAAGTAAGCTCGATACCATCTTTGCCACCCAGTTGTGCAGATTACATGAGATAACATGTGCAAGGTGCATAACACAGCCTGGATACTTAGTAGATGCCAGCCAAATGTTAGTTTCCTTCCTTTTCAAATTACCTTTTTAGAATTTCTGAATGCATTCACACCGAAAAGGACTGTGGAGAAGAGTGTCTTCAGTTATACTTTGCAGAGAATATGAAACATATGGGAGGAAGATATTGATCCCAAGCTGCCAAAATTATTTTTGTGGAAGGAAAATTCGAATCACTCCAGATCCATACTGCACTCTTTGCTGCAGGTGTGCCTACAAAGTCTTGGATGCTATTAAGTTGAATATATTCATTATGACATAAATAGAATTCAGGGAGCTACTTCATTCAGGTTGGAGCTTTGAGTGGCACCATCTTCGGTAGAATCACTCCATGGGGTATGTATCAACACATTTGAAAATGTCAGACTGGGAAGAAGAAGTTTTCTCCCTGGGATCTGAACACCTGGTGTGAGAAAATCTAACAGAAAGGTGATGGCAGAGAAAGAAGAGAATAATTCTTATTCTTTCTATATAATCTAGTCAAGCAACACTGAGCAAAGCAGTAGCTTTCTCTTCACATTTTTATCTGATACAGATTTAATGGTCTTTTGCAATAATCCGTGGGGCATGTTTACATTGAAATAGTAAGTTTCTTAGATATGAACAGCTCAAGAGCATTATAAACTGTGTATCATGCAGCACCATCTGCATAGAGGTGAGTGGTTAGTGGGGACAGTCGGGATCTGGGTGTACCACGGGAAGCAAGGGGTTGGAGGAAAGACATGAGCAAATTATTCATTCTACACTATGTGCCGGGCACAGTGTTTGGCACTTAGAGACACTGTATCACTTGAACTTCACAACATCTTCATGAGGTCAGAATTACCTTTTCCCATTTTAGAGATGCGGAAATTAAGTCCACTGAAATTTAACTAGTAAATGACAAGGGTTAGCTTTGAACCCAAATGTGTCTAAATCCAAAGCCTCGCCTTGCCCAGTGTCCCATACTGCCCACCCAAGGACCTCAGATGGGCTCTAGTCCACCTTCTCCCTCCTTTTATGGCGGAACCATCCCCAGCCCAGGGAGGTGAAGTGCACTGCTTCAGGTCAAATAGTGAACTCATCTTGAAGTTTGAAGCAGAAGCCAGATTCTCTGATGGCGGTACAGTTCATTTTCCCCCATGTGTCCCTAGTCAGAAAGCCCCCTGGATGTGGGCATTGCAAACCTGCTCCCTGCTCAGTGATCTCCAGCTCAGGGAACAGAACTTGAATTTACCCACATGTTACGGGCAACTGGAGTTCTCCGCGACACCTCCCTGTCTATCACCCCTCCAACTGATATGTCAGCATAACCTATCATCTCTACTTCCAGAAAGCCACCCACACCCTCAGCGACGCCACTGTTACCTCCTGACTCTGAGCTGTGATTATGGTAGCCTCTTACCTGCTACTCGTCACTCCCGATGGGCTGTCTTCTGTAGAGCAGCTTCAAGAGCATTTCCCTTCCCTCACTCATTCATTCATTCAACAAATATTTCTAAGCGCTTATTGTGTGCGGGGCACTGTTTTAAGTGGGAGTTCACTGGTGATAAAAATAAGCTAGAAGCCTGACCTTGTGAAGCTTACACTTTAACCAAGCGGAAGTAACCAGGCTAGTAGAAAGATAAATATGTACAACATACAGGAAGTTGCATTGCAATCAGATTCAGGAAGAAAAAAAGTGGGGAAGGGGGTAACATGTTAGAGAGGGCAGACAATGAGGCTGAGAAGGTGACATGGCCGTGAGCACCTGCAGGGAGTGAGGAGTGAGCCGTGCACATACCTGGGAGAGGGACGTTCCAGGCTGAGGGAGCACAAGTACGATGTCCTGAGATAGGACAGCACACAGGACCGGCACAGTCCAGGAATGGCGCTGCGGCCAGAGGGCTAGAACTGAGAGAATGGGAGTGGGGAGGTTGGGGGCGGGTAATAGGAGAAGCCTTTAGAGGGAGCCCTTGGGCCAGCGTTCCCACTGGCAGAGAGCCCCTCACACAAACCAAACCTTCTCCTGGGCAGTTTGCATTTACTGATTCTTCATTTTCACAAACGGACAACCCTCCAAATACCATTTTTTTTAATGCAGAAATTGAGATTTGGAGAAGTTCAATGACATGCCCAAGGTCACACAGGGCTGAATTTGTCTAATTTCATTGTGCTCCAGCTGCTTCTCTAGGGATCTGGGTCTGTGCTGTGCTATGAAGTCAGGACACGGCTTCAGTAAAACGTTCTTAACCATAATGTCAATCATGGGTTGAATTATGACCTCAGTTCTGAATTGTAAAGAGCTGCTCAGAGCAAGCTGTGAGCCCGGACTGAAATTTCACCCTGGACCACAGCCCAGGTTAGGTTCTATGCTTTGAATAAGCTGAAAGACCTGCAGCTCAATTTCCAGGGACCTCAGTTTCCCCAGTGGAAAATGAGATTGGACTTCACCAACTGGTCTCTGGGTCAGAGGGGCCCTTAGAGGCTATGCAATTCAACACCTGCATTTGGAGTGGGTGAGACTGTCCCAAGGAGGAGGCATGACCTGAACAAGGTCACCTGGTGGGTCAAAGGCAGGGCTGGCACTCCCAGCCTGGCGCCTTCTCCCGGAGTGCACGCCTCCCCCTATGGAATGTGTGAATTACTCTGCCTTGGCTTCAAAGCATTAACGTAACGGGAAGACAATGAAAGCTTGGACAGGGCTTCCAGCTGACTCCTCGAAGGAACCTTCCCTAGCCTGGCATGATGCTGGCCCCTCCTCACACCAGGCAGTGAGCTGAACGGTGAGTCCCAAAATGATGTGCCCACATCCTCACTCCAGGACCAGTGCATCACACATCATATGGGAGAAGTGCGAGTGTTACTTGATATGGCAGAAGATACGATTAAGTTTACCATCTTGAGCAGAGGAGCTCATCCTGTATTATCATGGTGGGTCCTAAATGCAATCACATCTCCTTGGGCACGTGGGTGGCTCAGTCAGTTGGGCATCTGCCTTCAGCTCAGGTCATGATCCTAAGATCCTGGGATGGAGTCCTGCATCAGGCTCCCTGCTCGGTGAGGAGTCTGCTTCTCTGCCCCTCCCCTGGCTTGTGCTTTCTCTCTCTCTCTCTCTCTCTCTCTCTCATAAATAAATACAATCTTAAAAAAATTTGTTTTTAAATTAAAAAAAAAAACCTCCTTGTAAGAGAGAAGCAGAGGGAGTTTTGAGACAGAATTGAGGAGGCCGACAATAGAGGTGGAGATCAGAGTGCTGGGGCCCTAAGCCAAGGAATGCTGGAACCACCAGAAGCTGGAAGTCATAAGGAGTGGGTCCTGCTCCCCAGAACCCCCAGGGGGAACCTGGCCCTGCATACATACATCTTGACTTCAGTGTTGGCTCAGTGAGACCAATCTCAGACTCCTGGGCTCCAGAACCATGAGAGAACACATGTCTGTCTTACTAAGCCATCAAGTTTGTGGTGATCTGTCACAAAGCCCCAGGAAACCAATAACCCCTTAACAGCTAACTTTCTTCCATCTTCACGGCCCCTTGCCCTGCCCCCTGTGCCTTGGCCTGGTGGCCTCAGGGCCCCTGTGTGCAGCCTGCTCCCCTGCCTCAGCCTCAGACCTCCCGGCCGCGTCCACCTCCTGCTCTCCTGCTTGCCACTCATCCTTCCCATCCCTCCCGTCCCCAGAACCTCCCTTCCCATAAGCCGCTCCCCAGGGCCTCATCCCATCTGCTGGAGACAACAATGGACCCGGAGCCTCCTCCGGCAGCACCACAAATCTTCATTAGGATCGTAACCATCATCAGCGTGCTGGAACCGCTGTGGGCTGTTAGCACGCCTTGGTGGCAGCGTGATGGATGACAGCCCCGCTGCTGTCCCAGCTGCCGCCGCCTGGTGCTGAGTGTCGTGAGTGAAAGCGCGTGTGAGAGAGCTGCTTGCAAAGGGGAGGAGGGCGGGGGTTGGCAGGGTGGGGGTCTGCTGCCCCCTTTTGTGCCGGGGGAGGAGGGCGGGGGTTGGCAGGGTGGGGGTCTGCTGCCCCCTTTTGCGCCGTCAGCAGCACTATCCCTTGGGTACTGGGACGAGCGGCCCCTGGTTAGCGAAGTGCCCTCTGTCCGCGCAAACCAGGCCAGGGGAGACCCGGGCAGCCTTACCAGGAAAACTTAGGGCACCCACTGAAACTGGAAACTGGGGTAAATGGCAAATAAGTACATCCTGTGCCCTCTCTGGCACATATTTATACTAAAAAGTCTTCATTTTGTATCTGAAATTCAAATGTAACTGGGTGTCCTGTATTTTTATTTGCTAAATCTGGTCACCCTCAACCTGGCCTGGGTGCCCAATAGGTAGCACTAGACAGTCCCTCTGTGCGCCACGTCACAGCCTGCCTGTGAAAGGGGCATCTGTCCAGGCTGCTGGGAGCTGCCCTTGGACAGAAGCCAAGGAGTCTGTGGCATTTGGAGACCTTACCAGAATGCCAGGAGCCTCAGGCCGGCACACCCAGCTCCCGAAGCTCAGGCAGAGGGAAAGAGCTAACCTGCTCCAGGAGCGGCCATGGAAAGCGAGAGGCCACCAGAGACCACAGAGGTGGCTGGGAGAAGCTGCATGACATGCGCGCAGTTCACTGACTTCCACCAGCATGTGCTGGGCAGGGCGCTGCCCATGCAGAGCCGAGAGGAGCACAGCCTCTGTCCGGAGGGAGGCGAGGAGGCTACGGAATTTTCCATCCTCATTGCCCTGGCCTCCCTCTCCGCCACTGGCGTGTCTCGTCTGCACCTCCTCCCAACCCTGAAATCAGCTGCTAAGTCCTGACCATCCCTCACCTGCGGCGTCCCCCCATGGCCATCAGCACGGCTGCAACTCTACTGCTCTTTGCTTTATGTCCTCACTCTCTCCACCTTGGACCAGTGCTCTCTATAAATCTGCTCTGTTTCAAGTCACATGTCACCACACCACCGCCTTTCTGGCTCTGAGACAGCGCAGACTAGCTGGATGCCAAAGCTCAAACCCACTGGCGCAGCATTTAGAGACCCCCGAGGTGAGTGTGCCCACCAGCCCACACTGAGAACCTGATGCTGCAGGCACATGGATGACAAGCTGTTTCTGGAAAGCGACCTGTCTGGATTCCTTCCTTCTGCTCCTCTTTGGAATCTGGGACTCAGAAGAAGGGAAAAGCTTTGGCTAAACCTTCATCAACGAACTTAGCACGGCATGGCCAAGGAGGGTTCTCTATGACCCACCAGGGATGTTTCTCGAC
This sequence comes from Neomonachus schauinslandi, assembly GCF_002201575.2. NCBI lineage: Eukaryota > Metazoa > Chordata > Mammalia > Carnivora > Phocidae > Neomonachus > Neomonachus schauinslandi. Next base: position 8,816,484 of record NC_058412.1, on the reverse strand, counting down.
CCCCTCCCCGATGACTAAGTTTCTATGGCTTTGGTCCTTCCTGGGGAAGCTGGTGTTGGTCAAGGTAGAGCCCCCAGGACACCTGCCCTTTTCAGGGAGCCCTCTCCCCTCAGCCGGAGACACACATCATTCCGACACTGGCCCAAGATGACACGGTTAGGAAGAGATGGAGCTGAGTTTCAGAGCTAAGCAGTCCAACCTCAGAGCTTCCTCCTTCCTCCTTCATCTTCTCTGCTGTACAGAGCCTCTGCTGGTTCTCACCAGGGGACATCTGTGGACAAAGGAGGACCAGGGAGAGGAATTCACACTTTTTCTTATGGCTATGGTTATACATCTCCCTCCCTCCCCCGCAGTCTCTGTAATTACACCGCAACTCTGCACACCCCACTTCCTCCCAGCGTTCCTTCAACACCTTCGTCTTCCTGCCTATATTAAGGTAAGCTAACTGCTGTCAGTCACAAGTCCCAAACCTCTGTGGCTTAACACAGCAGAACTTCCCCATCTGCCGGCCATGCTTTTGTCCTTCCCTTCGGTTGCTCTTTTTTTTATCTTTATTTTTTCAATTGCCCTTCATCTCAAGAGGACTCACGGATGAACTTCCCTCACACTGATCTCTGCATCGGACTCTACTTCCCAGCTCCCCAAACTCCATGCACACATCACTTCTGCTCACACTACATAGGCATACACACAGGTTGGTGACAAAGAGCCTGGAGACTAGGGTCTTGCAGAGTGTGCCTGAAGCTGGACGGCACTGTGCTCGTTAGCACTAGGAGTGTCCACAATGGGCATGCTCCCCCTGGCCCAACGCTTCGGCCCAAAGTGGGTCGCTGGGGGAGTACGAGCCTCTGACAGTGAAGGGGGGATGCGTTTGGGGCGCCTGGGTGGCTCAGTCAGTTAAGCTTCTGACTCTTGATTTCAGTTCAGGTCATGATCTCAGGATCATGGGATCAAGCCTGGTGTGGAGCTGCTTGGGATTCTCTCTCCCTCTCCCTCTCCCTCTACCCCTCCCCTGCTCATGCTCTCTCTCTCTCCCTCTATATAAAAAATAAATAAATAAATAAATAAAAATCAATCAATTAATTAATTGAAGGGGGGAGGTTTTTGACCCTGAGACATGGTTCCAAAGTGCTGGACTTAGAATAGGGACATGCAGTGGGAGCCCCAGCCCTTCTACTTTCTATCATCAGTAAAATGTTACTTTTCTCCCTCCTGCAAACTCTATTTCCTAAGTCTATAACATGTGGCCCCAAATGTTGCAATATAGAGAGCAGTTTTGAGGATTAACAAGAGAAACGATGAGAAATCGATGACCCCCCAGGCCTGGAATGGAAAAATCCATCTCTCGATACTTAGCGGGTCCAAGTCTGCCTCCTGGCCTCGGCTTGATCCGTGTAAACACACTCACCACTTTGACGATAAACCTGTGGGCGGGGGCGCTCAGACATCACATCCTATCAAGCGCTGACCAAATAGAAATGAATTAGCAAGCTGGAGAATTCAATATTATCACTGTTTGATTTTCTCTTTAACAAAACTTTGAAGATGTTTTCCTTTGGTATTAAACCACTTGATCTCAACTCGGTCTTCAGTGACCTCAACCGCCCTGGAGTTCTGCGGTTTGCATGAGTTGGACCAGGATCTGTTGCCGGGTTCTGGCATTTAGTCGAGATGGGCCTTTGAAGGCAGGAAAGAGCCTTGGCTGGCTGGAGCTTCAGGCGTGCCCCAGAGCACCACGCTTGTGGAAAGAGGCTCGCTGCGCAGAACAGCTTGGCAGGAGTTAGGGACTGTTTCCTTCTTGCCTCATGACCTGAAACCAAACCAGCATAAACCAACAATGTAATCAGAGCATTGAGAGGCTCTCAGAACTGAATCCAATCTATACAATACTCAGGGAGGAATGCTGCGGTATCAGAGGGGTCCATGTAAATTCTATTAGCCTCTCAGCCGAGGCCCCTGAGCCCAGACCCAGGACCCAGGACGGGACCCCAGGGGGGATGATGCAGCTATGTCCACAGCAGTGAAGATCTCAGGTTCTGGAGAGCACCAGCATTTACCTTCTGGGGTGCTACTTGTTAGCTGTGTGGATGGGAACATGTGGGCTACCTAACCCCTCTGTGAGTGAGTACTCCCGTCTCTAAAGTAGAGAGCAAAATAGTACATGCATCATCATGTTAATGTGAAGATTTGATGAAAGAAATCCAGGAAGCTTTTTAAAGGGGCACCTGGGTGGCTCAGTCAGTTAAGCGTCTGCCTTTGGCTCAGCTCATGATCCCAGGGTCCTGGGATCGAGTCCCACATTGGGGTCCTTGCTCAGCAGGGAGCCTGCTTCTCCCTCTCCCTCTGCCCCTCTCCCCTGCTCATGCTCTCTCTCTCTCTCTCTTTCTCTCTCTCAAATAAATAAATGAAATCTTAAAAAAAAATAGTAGCTGGCATTTGGCAACTACACAATGAAGTTAGTTGTCATTATTATTATTGTTTTTATTACCATTATTATCGCAAAAGTTGTCTTTGTTTGCTTACTGATGCTCTCCCTGAAGACTGACCTGCCCCAGGTCTGTGCTAGATCCCAGAGGTGGAGACACTTTCCTGCCATGGAGTTGCCCACAGTCTGCTCCGGAACAGCAGAAGTAGAGAAGATTCTGTTTTGATCCAAGTAGCTCAAGACCATGATGGCAGCAATGGGAGCCCCTACCCTAACCTGTGGGCATGTGGCTGCAAAGACCAGTGGCTGCTGATGGAGGAAACACACAAGCCCCAGGGTCCCCGTGTGCAAGGGAAGGGGACGGGTAGCTCATGAATGGGCTGCTTAGGGGAGGCTCAGTGATGACTGTGAACATGGACACGGATCACGGGTGTCTACTCCCACCCACCCTCTGAATGTAGACAAAGAATACAACACTCTCAAAACTGGAAGACACTTCCAGAGAGGAAGTGGGCTCCTTGGAGGGCTCCAAAGAAATATCCGTTGTTTTTGAGACCAAGATTTCCCATGTACAAGCTGTACAACAATAGAAAGCCACCTAACCTCTCTAAAAGTCATTGTTTTATACATAAAATGAGAGTAATAATACTTACAGCACAGTCTGCTGTGACAATTACATTAGGCGATGTTTGGTTATTTCTTTTTTTTTTTTTTTAGCCACGGTTGGTTCCACACCACAAAGGGCGTTAAGCATTTCTCAAGAGGCATGGTCCAGCAGGAAAACTAAATCAACAATAAAGGGGGGAAACCAGGGATAAGAAGAAACCAGCCCATATAACTGTATTCCATCTGATCCTGGACCAGAAGCGAGCGATTTTTGTTCTGAGCTTTCTAGTGGCCACGGCAGAGAGAAACCTGGTCAGCTACGGGATTAGTGGTGTCCCTAAAATGAAAGCAGGCCTACCCTTCACAAGTGATGCATTTGTTTTAAAACTCTTAGCTTCTACAAAAATGTCCCCAGCTGCTATTCACTACTACTACTACAGGACCGTTCCCATCATCATCATCATCATCGCCCATCACCAACTAACATGGGGGTTTTCAAAGTAAATGTGAACTCAATTTCATGGCCATGGTCAGAAAATTTTTAATAAAATAGTGTAAAATAAAGCATAACTGAACAAAACGTAAGTATAATTTGTGAAACATTTGCTTCAATTGTCACGTAAATCGAGAGAGAGAACTGGATTTGTTGCTACAGACTGAAGGGTGTCCTACCACACCCCTACCCAGAATTCAATGTGGGAGTCCTAAACCCCAGTGTGGGCTTTATTTGGAGATGTGACCTTTAGGAGATAGTTAAGGTTAAATGAGGTCGTAAGGGCAGTGCCCTGATCTGATGGCATTAGTGTCCAATGAGAAGAGATGCCAGAGAGCTTGCTTGGTTTCTCCCCACAGGACACAGTGGGAAGGCAGCTCTCTGCAAGCCAAGAAGAGAGCTCACACCAGAACCCAACCCTCCTGGCACCTTGATGCTGGACTTCCCAGCCCCCAAAATTGTGAGATCATAAATTTCTGTTATGTAAGTCCCCCCCAGATTTGGCATTTTGTTGTGACAGGCTGAGCAGTCGAAGACAGCTGTGATCTAAAGGACACTACTTAGTGGGCTCCATGTTCAAAGAAACACGAACGCTGCAAAGCAGATCAGCCCATCGCCCGACCATCTTGACTGTTCCAGTCTGTCTAGCAGTCATCCACATGGACGTCCTCCTTTACGCCAACATCGGAACACTGAAGTTCACTCCTTTCTTGGCATTGAGTCTCTCATGGTGTGAAAAATTCTTCCTTTGAGCTGAGATCTCTCACCCTGGGATTTCCATTCACCAAAACAATACCACACATTCTGAAGCAAGTTTTTCTTTCCCCCATTCATTTATTTTGATGTTTTATTTGAATTCTCTGAAGGCCCTTCTCTGAGCAGACCTCTGGCCTAACCCCTGGAGGTGGAGAAACAGAGGTGCACAGAGCACAAATGTGGGGTCTCAAGAAAGAGCCAGGGATCTGATCCGGGGCTCCCCAGGTGTGGACTGAGAGAACAAAGCAGAATTACCTTTCAGATAGAAGCACAACCGCTAGATGTGCAAGGTGGGCGAACATCAGGATGGTCTGCTCGAAGGCAGGTCGGAACTCAGCATTGACATAGGGGCAACTTCATGGTCAATGGTAGAAAGTAGCCCTGTATTTGGAGAAAATGAGAAGCCTTCCAGCAGATATTCTTCTCAATTACTTAGAAGAGGAAAACTCTTAAAAAGCACACAACTAACAACCCACAATTTAGGTTATTTGTTTCTGAGTCTCCTGAATTGAATTAACCTAAGTCAGATTACTATGGATGGTCCATAGGCCCTGGCAATATAGGGGAGGAAATCACAAGTCACTGCCCAACTTGGACCAGGAACCCACATGAACCAATCAGCTGTGACCAGGGGCAGGGTCATGTACAAATATGGCAGCTCCTGTGGGAGCCACGTAGCCAGAGGGGGAATGCAGGACAGACAGACAACAGGTGTCCACAGGAGGGTTAGCTGAGAAGTGAAAACTTTGGATGGAAGTGGGAGTCAGAATATGCTGGCAGGCATTCCAGCATCTAATAGACTAAACTAAGGAAGAGAGGGGGCAATCCGAAGAGATTCAAAAACCATGAGCTTTTAACTTAGACCTGAGTTTGAAACCTGCCATCTACTTGCTGTGTGAGCTTGGGTAACTTATGAACCTCTCTGTTGCACAATTGTCTTAAAGACTGAAAGGGGAAAATACTACCTAACTTCAACCTTTTCTGATTCTCAATTTTTTTTATCCACAAGCAGGGAAAAAATAGTACCTAATTTGAAGGATGCTAATAAGAATTAAAAGGGAAAATATGTAAAGTGCCTGGCACATGGCTCGTCTCATCTAAATAATAGCTATTACTCTTGCTTCTCCAGGTGACACCTAAGGACATAACTAGGGCCAGAGGCTGGAAGCTACAAGGAAAACTCTTTCGGTTTAATGAGCCGTCAGCTGGAATGGCTCCAAACCTGAGAAGGCTGCCTTCTACAGAATGAGCTCCCACTTGGAAAAAGGCAGCGTGGCATAGGGAAAAGAACATGGGAATTAATTCAAAATTCATTCAAAGGAATTAATTAATCATTGCACTCAATTAATTGCTCCCACTAACTAGCCATATCATCTGAAACAAGTAACTCGACCTCTCTAATGCTGTCTCCTTGTCTACAGAATTGATGCAATGGTCCTCTTTCTGTCTCTGACAGGGGTGCTTGGCAGAGGATATAGGGACTGGGGGAATAATGTGTTAACTGTAAAGGGTCATACCAATGTAAGAAGGAATTCCTTGTTCAAGTAAAAGCTGAATAAAAAATGACCACCTGTCAGGACTGTGACAGCAGAAAGGCCTGCCCTGTTGGAAAGGAGCTGCAAACCCCCCACAGGTCTTCCATCGCGGGAAGCCATGGACTGTTCAGTTGAGCTCACCTAGACTAGGTCAGCCCATCACCTCATTTCTTCTGCTGGCAAGATTCCTGAACCATGGTCACTTCGATTTATACACCAATTTAAATTGTTTTTCTTGTGAACAAGCCCTTATAAAGCCCCATAGTTACCAACTCAAGCTCACTTTTTAAAAATTACGCAGCCCAGAATTTTGCATTTGTCACCAATCTCAATGACAGGGTTCTCAAAAGGACACTACTAAACAATTTCATGATATAACTTAAATTCAAATGCCATAAAAAGTGGGCTGCTGTAGAGTCACTTTTCCAAGATTTGAAAGCTCAGCTCTATTTTTTATTCATTATGTGATCTTGAGGGAATTTATTCTCTGAGCCTCAATTTCTACATCCATTAAATAGGTATGAAACATACTTTGAAAGTCTGTGAAGATTATCATTGTGAATTTATTAAGTTGTGCAGATTACAGACAACGTATATCACACACCTATTATGGTGTTTAGCTCATAGTAGTGTTCAAAAACTTTCAATTAACTTTCATTAAATTACGCCAGGTATATGAGAAGTGCACACATTTTAAGCATACAGCTCAGTGATACCAAAATGAACATCTACTCAGTATATCAAAATGAATGTATCTGTGTAACCAGCACCCAGATCAAAAAATAGAATATTACCAGCACCCAAAAGTCTTCTCCATGCCCCTCTGGATGCTGCTACCCAACCCCCAGGGTAGCCAGCATCTTGACTTCTCTCACCATAGATCAGCTTTGCCTGTTTTTGACCTCTATGTGAGCGGAATCATTCGGTATGGACTCTTTTGTGCCTAGCTTCTTTTACTCACATTTAATTTGTGAGATGGTATTATATGTAGGTGTAGTTTATCCTCAATACATTTTACTATTATTTTTCAGTTCAGTTTGTGGGTTGTCACCATAAAACAAAATGGCTATCAGGGCAAACTTCCAAACAGCTAAACTATGATTCCACCAAATGACGGCTGCAGTTCAAAAAACCACTAGTTTGATATTTTGAATCACAGGATGATTCACTAAGCTTCCCTAGAGCATAATACATAATATGTGCACATCCTTTATAATAAATGAAATAAACGAAGCTGTCGCAGCCAAAAGCTTAAATAAAAGCAGGCATATATCAAAACCTCCATGAACTCCAAGAAGAAAGATTCAATTAGAATCAGGAGAATACACATTGCCTATGCAAATAGGTAAGCAAAGAACACTTTCTCTAAAGTCACCAACGGAGTTGTAAGGAATGGGCCGGCATGAAACACAGTCAAAGGAAGATAGATGGAACTGGTATGGAGCCCTTAGCATGTTGCCCATTCATGGTGTGATCTTGAACAAGTTACTTCACTTCTCCGAGCCTCAATTTCTTCATCTGCAAAATTAAGATAATGGTACCTACCTCTTAAGCTTGGTTTGGAGATAAAATTCTATTATATAGTTGTGTGAGATATAAAGTAGGTGCTTACATAATTAAGTAATGAGGAAAATGCCACCCCCTATCCCCTGCTCCAAACCTGATTTGTAGGTTTCTAAATAAATGGTACTATGAGTTTTTGAGGGCAGAGTTTGAAACTTACTTATCTCCAGATCCCAAGTGCCTAACATGGGGGGGACTAGAAGCTCATGTTGACTTGAACTTCGCTTATCATGAGGTAGATATGTGGTTGTACTATGTACTTGGAGGGAAGATAACGACACTACTGTTTAGTTGTAATCCTATATGTCAGCCATTGTGCCCATCACCTTGCAGATGGTAATGGACCTGCATTGTTCTGTCATTCAGTATTGATAATAATTCTATGAAACAGATTTTATAGATGAGGAACCAAAACCTTCTAAGTTAAGGTCATGTATCAATTACCTTAGGATCAAGATTGGGATCAAATGCTGAGCTCCTTCCACTCACTGTGGTTCCTCACCATCCCTTGCCATCTTGTCTGCCCACTCATTAGTTCAGTTCTTATTCATTCATTCATGTAATCAATCAATCAAGAAGTATGTATAGAGCATCCCCCATATGCCAGACTCTCTACTCATATAAAGATAAGAAGGGACAAATGAAGTGTCTACCCTCATGAAGCTTACAACCCAGTTGAGAGAAGTTAAATAAATAAGATTCAGATGGTGGATCTCTGAAATATATAAATAGAGAAATATAATTCAGGGCAGGGCACCTGGCAGGTAGGACTTTCCTGCAGAGGTGACATCTGAGATGAGACCTGAGGAATGTCCTCTGCGGTGGGTCCAGCTGGCATTTCCTCCTGCCCTGCTAAAACATCCTCTTTCAGTTGTTGCTGAAATTGACCCATGAAATATTCTAAGCCATCCCAGGCCTCCTATGGGGAGCAGTTTTGAAAGCTAGATTTACTTACAGATCAGTAGGAACAGATCCCAGTCGGCCTCCCTGCCAAAGTCCCATCAGCGCTTACAGATGGTTTTCACAAATTGCTGCTTCCCTATCTGTCTGGTCTGGCCCTCTCCACTCAAGGGAACAAACAGTCTATGTGGATGGTGGTGGATGATTGGGAAGAACTTTCCAGGCATCTTTTATGCAGCAACAGGCCCCTTCGGTTTTCACCCCCGCAGGAGCCCTTGACTTATATTTTTTTATCTTCCTGCTCCTCTCTGTCTCCATAGGGAGAAGAACTGCCAGTGACAGAGGACCTTCTGTGTTCTAAGCACTGCACTTTACGTACTTATCTGAAAATGCCTTTAGCTGTGGGACCCTGGACATTACGTTCTTATGTTTGGTGACACAGTCTTATACATGGTCACAAAGACGGTGATTGATCTTTATAGAAGTATTTATTTGTAAAGAGTGGGAGCATTGGTCCATCACTAAAACATTTGAAGGCAACATTCTCACCACTGAATATGTTGTGCAATGCTAGGTTGTCATAAGAGAAATGCTGGGTCCAAGGAAGAAGACGAATGTTAGCTATGAGGGAGAGCCTGAAGGTTGATGTCAGAAAGACCTGAATTCTAAACCTGCTTTACCACAGCAATGTGATTTTTAAGGAATCACTCAGTGTCCCTAAGCTTCTATTTCCCCATCTGAAAGATGAGGTTGATACCTAGAGAGATTTAAAATAGGAAGGAAAAGTATTGGTCCTAGCTATAACATTTAGTGTAAAAATGTGTTCAAAAGAGAGAGTGACAGACATGAGGCAAGATTGACATTGGAAATTTACTATGATCCAAGGTCTGGCCATCCGTTTTATGACAATAACATGAATTTACCGCCCACACTAAAAGCCCACCTGTTTCTCAGGATGGAATCACACTCACCAAGCTCACTGAAGTGACTGGAATGTCAACTTTTAAAATTATAAGGAGGACTCTAGTTGTAGTAGAAACCTCAAGATCACATCAGCATGACCATTGCTTACCACCTCCCCACTGGAAAGCACAGAAGAAGCCAAATTATAATCAAGAGGTCAATGGATGGGCATGGAATCAGAACAAGAATTAGATGAAACACCTGTTTTGGGGCGCCTGGGTGGCTCAGATGGTTAAGCGTCTGCCTTCAGCTCAGGTTCATGATCCCAGGGTCCTGGGATCCATCCCTGCATCAGGCTCCCTGTTCAGCGGAGAGTCTGCTTCTCCCTCTCCGTTTACTGTTCCCCCTGCTTGTGCTCTCACTCTCTCTGTCAAATAAATAAATAAAATATTTAAAAGAAAGAAAGAAAGAAAGAAGAAAGAAACACCTGTTTCAAGGCATCAGGGACAATGTAGCCATTGGTACAGAAATACTCATAACTCCTCTCCCTAGACACCACCTCTGTAGGCACTGTGAGGTTTGCCTCTATAGCTCTTCAGCTTCCCAAGGTCCTTTCCAATGGCTTCATTCTCTTTCTTGGAAATGCTAACATGTTCAACTGAGTTCCTTCAAATCTTTAGACCAACAAACATTTTTCTGTTGGAGAAGATTTTGCATTGCTTTGTTCTGATCTCCTGGTGTTGATTTTATAATTTTGCTTGCAGGAGACAGTCTTCGTTCCACCCACACCTATTCACAGGGTTGCTAGGAATAGTAAATGACATAGATCTCATGTAGTACCTGGAAAATAGGTGTTTAAGAAGCTCTCTTAGGGCGCCTGGGTGGCTCAGTTGGTTAAGCGACTGCCTTCAGCTCAGGTCATGATCCTGGAGTCCCTGGATCGAGTCCCGCATCGGGCTCCCTGCTCAGCAGGGAGTCTGCTTCTCCCTCTCCCACTCCCCGTTTGTGTTCCCTCTCTCGCTGTGTCTTTCTCTGTCAAATAAATAAATAAAATCTTTAAAAAAAAAAAAAAAAGAAGCTCTCTTAACGATGGTAGTGATGATGGTGGTGGTGATTTTGTGCATTGGTCTGAACACACTTGTGTTACATCAGAATATTTCACAAAGGGAACAGCAGCAAATGTAAAGGTCAGGGGAGAGGTAAGTCAGAAATCATGGTCATTTCTTGATTCTTTCTTCAAATAGCAAATCCTATCTCTTAACCCGGAAACTGACATGTGACCTAAGCCGTGGCCATAGAACCCCAGCCCTATAGCAACAGAGACTGAAAGACAAATGAGGCATGTGACCAAAACCAGCCAAAGGGTATCCTTTGCAAGTCCTTGTAGGGATGCTGGGCTCTTGTGTGCTAATGTTTTGGACCTTTTCAGAGTATGGGGAGAGGCCACACCCCTGTGGGTAAGACAGTATCCACTGAAGGAAGAGAAGAATCCCATTTTTCTCTTTCTAGATCACTGAGTAAGAAATAGAGTATGGGAAGATGGAGCTTCTTCTTGTCCTTGAGGATTGTCCTTGGGTCTATATTAGATGGACCAAACATTCAGTATGAAACAAAGAGTAAAGAGTAGACAGCAGCCATGATGCAGCCTTGATTGCTGGTCTTAGCAGCCATAATCAGTGAGGGGTTCCAAGGGAAAGGGACATCTTCCCTCCAGTGGTGTAAACTTAAGGGCCCATCTCAGCCTCCAACCCTGAGCCCCCTCTACCCCTCACACATGTAGGCAGAATTACCCTCCACTGTCAACCCCAAAGGATTTGGTTTCATGTTATAAAGCATGTGGCTAATTCTCTTCTCCAGTTGCCTCACATATAATGACACTCGGTACATTTATGCAGATTGATTTGTGGCTATGGTTTTGTCTTTCTACAGAGAATTTGGAGGCTGCAGACATGGATATTTCAGCCTAAAATCAAATAAAACCTGTGAGCCTAGAGATGAATCTTAGTATAATCTAACTACACTGTGAAAGACAAAGTGCTTATTTAGTAAAGAAGGATGTAATAAGGAGTGGAAATACTTTCTTAAAGTGTCCAAAGGGCCCATCATGTGGACAAAAGATCTGTTGTATTGTATGACTCCTAAAGGAGGAGAATTAGAACTGACAGATAAAAGTTACACCAAGATGGATTTTTATCTCATCTTAAGGTAAAAATGTGCAGGTCCTTATTCTTGATAATAAAGGACAAAGTGACTCCCATGTCTTCCCACCTCACCTTTAATTCCTGCAAAAATTCTCTGATGAGAACAGATACAAATCTCAAGAGGTAGACAAGCTGAAAACTGTGTAAGGAGCAGCAAATGCACCAGCATCCCTAAGGGAGGCTCCTATCTCTTGTGCTGTTATCATGGGCAGGTACCCGACAAGAACCTTATAGACCTCTTCTCATTTAATCTGCACAAGGACCCAAGGAGATAGGTACCCTCCTTAGCCCCACTTAAAGATGAGGAAACAGGCTTAGAAAGGGCAACTAACATGATAAATTAACTAATTGAGTAACTAGACAAAACAAGAATTGATATTAGGCCTGTCTGAGGCCTTAACCAGTAAATTAGACCTACATACATGTGCTAGAGTTGTTTTCAGTTTATTGAGCCATTTTATGAAATGTTTCAAGGAAAAGTCTTGCTACTGAGGATCACCAGGCCATGCAGAAGGGTATTGTCCCAAAAAGAAGAAAGAGAAGAAAAAAAAGAAAGAAAGAAGAAAGAAAGAAAGAAAGAAAGAAAGAAAGAAAGAAAGAAAGAAAG
>NC_058412.1:8625035-8804485 GCF_002201575.2 Neomonachus schauinslandi | reverse complement strand
AAGAAAGAAAGAAAGAAAGAAAGAAAGAAAGAAAGAAAGAAAGAAAGAAAGAAAGAGAAAGAAAGAAGAAAGAAAGAGAGAAAAAAGAAAGGAAGGAAGAAAGAAAGAAAGAAAAAGAGAAAAAGGAGGAGGAGGAGGAAAAGAAAAAGGAAGGTGTTGTCCTGGGATCCAGCCAACAAGAGTGCTGAGTAATGTCCACCCAAGAGCAATGCCAGCCAGCCTCCATGTATGTTTCTTTCCAAATGTTTGTTTTGTTGCTTTGCACATGTTTGCCCATAAGAATCTTGAAGAACTGGATTTCTTTTAGAGATGTAATGAGGAAAGAAGAGTAAGAAAGAGGAAATATGCAAAGAGGCCCTTTCCAGGACACTGGAAGCTGCTAAAGGCTGGACAAAGAGGAGATGAACAGAAATATCTGAAGGTACAATCTGAGTCCAGGAGGTCAGCTAGAATATTCACATGAGAGTAATTATTTTGAGAGAGCAGAGTTCTAAAAGATTTCTGTCACATCCCTCCAAATAGAAGCAGTTACTCTTCAGAGACTAGATGTCACACTTTATTAGCCAAAGGTTACTCAGTACAGAGAATTTTGTATCACCTACTCACAAAATTTTAGTATCGTCCAATAGCTTTCAATATAAAGTTGAAATGTCTTAATCAACACACACAATCCACATGTTTCCTACAGTAGCCTCTCTCACCCCTTCTACATATACATACTTGGCCCCAGCCACACTGAGTTGCATGTAGTTCTGGAAACAAACCTACTGTTTTGTCTTTCTACTTCTGTATTTAATGTCCTCCTGCCCTTCTCTTTACTTAAGTCCTACTTGTTCTTCAAGATGTAGGTCAGTCATATGTGGGCCTCCCTGGATCTTTGCCTATGTGGTCTAGTGTTCTCCTCTGCTCTACCTACCCATAAATATCTTGTTTGTATCTGCATGGGAGCATACAACTCACACTGCCTATTGTCCCCATCACCACCTCCACCACTGCTTCTACCACCACCAGAGTGAGTAGAGGGAAAAGACTATCTCTTCACTGACTTTGCAGTCACAGGAGTTTAGCATTGAAAATGATTTTAAAACTAAATTACTTTAATTTTTAGTTCAGTTCCTAATAAGTTTTTCTGTTCCAGTTCTGAGTCAGGTAGAACAAGCACACAACACTGAAGACAGCCATAAAAAGTAGATAGAACTCATGGAACATCTATGTGAGACTGAAAAGTAAAGATAAGGAGTAGCATCCCCTGGACTGGTTATGTGTCAGTAACCCAGAAGTGGGGAACAGGGCACAGACAACAAAAGGTCCAAAAGAAGTCCTCTAGTTCTGGCTTGAGGAACACAAAAGGGAGCTCCTAACATTTGAAGAGAGTATTGAAATCCCTGGGTTTCCTGCCCCAGCCTCCAAGCAACCCCATGGCTACAGGGATAGTAGCAATAACAGACTCCATGGGTAAAGATATGATTCCAAACAGGTAAGGGAGACCTATTGCTTTTTTTTTTTCCTCTCTGGTTCTCTCACCACTTGATCCTGAATGCGGGCAGAGTTACAGAGTGGTATGGCAGAACAGGATAACTAAAACATAAGCTTTCTACCCAGAAGACAAAACCAGGAGACCCAAAGAAACAGAAAATACCAGAGAGACAAGAGAGAGAAGAACTCAAGAAAGGAACCCCCTTATGTTGTTTTTAAACTCTGTGCCTCACTCCTGAGCTGCACATGTATAGATCTTATCCTAAACAGCATACCGAGAAATTTGAGAACTGAACTAAAAGAGAGACTACCATCCAGACCCCAGAAAGACCACTGGGTGGGGCACATGCACAGCATAGATCTAAATTCTACTACAAAGCATCTGAAAACTAAAGTAGATTGTAACCACAGTCTATAGAAAGTGGTTTGGAACTTGCAGACTAAATCTAACCAGGTTGACAGCCTGCTAAAACAAAAATACAAATATTCTCCACAAGATTTAAACAAGACCCAGTATCTAATAACATGGTACTCAAAATGTCTAGGATACAGTTCAAAAATTACTACGCAAATGAAGAACCAGAAAAATCTCAACTCACATGAGAAAAGACAATCAACAAAGGCCAATGTCAATACAGTTGTTGGAATTACCTGTAAAGACTTTAAAGTGGCTTTGGGTGGGGGGTGGGGGTGGGAATCAAAGGGGGAGATGAACCATGAGAGACTAAGGACTCCAGGAAACAAATTAAGGGTTTTAGAGGGGAGGGGGCTGGGGGGATAGATTAGCCCAGTGATGGGTATTAAGGAGGGCACATATTACATGGAACACTGGGTGTTATACACAAACAATGAATCATGGAACACTACATCAAAAACTAATGATGTACTGGGCGCCTGGGTGGCTCAGTTGGTTGGGCGACTGCCTTCGGCTCAGGTCATGATCCTGGAGTCCCTGGATCGAGTCCCGCATTGGGCTCCCTGCTCGGCGAGGAGCCTGCTTCTCCCTCTAACCCTCCCCCCTCTCATGTACTCTCTCTCTCTCTCATTCTCGCTCTCTCAAATAAATAAATAAATCTTTAAAAAAAAAAAAAAACTAATGATGTACTGTATGGTGACTAACATAACAAAAAAAATGTACCAACAAGCAATCATAATGTTCTTGAAATCAATGGAAAAATAGAAAGTCTCAGCAAAGATATAGAAGGTATAAAGAAGAACCGAAAAGTATAGAAAAATAAAATAAGAAAATAGAAACAGTCCCTGGATCAGCTGAATAGCAAAATAGAGATGACATAGGAAGGAGTTAATAAACTAGATGAATAAAATTCATCCAATCTGAACAACAGAGAGAAAAGAAGATTTTAAAAATGACTTCATGAATCTTTGAGATAATAAAACATGAGTTGTTAGAGTCCCAGAAGGAAAGAGTGCATTGCTGAAAAACATTTAAAGCCATATAGCTGAAAAAAATCCTAAATCTGACATGCACCTACATGTTTGAGAAGCTAATTGAATCCTAAAGAGGATAAACACAAAGAAATCCACATCCAGACACATCATAATCAAATTATTGAAAACTAAACACAAAGAAAGATCTTAAAAGCAGTTGGAAAAAAACAATGTGTTACCTACAGAGAACAAAACTCAAATGATTGTGAATTTTTCATCAGAAACCATGGAAGCCAGAAGTAAGTGAAACGACATTTTTAAAGTGCTGAATGAGGGGCGCCTGGGTGGCTCAGATGGTTGGGCATCTGCCTTCGGCTCAGGTCACAATCTCAGGGTCCTGGGATCGAGCCCTGCATCGGGATCCCTGCTTGGCGGGGAGCCTGCTTCTCCCTCTCCCTCTACTGTTCCCCCTGCTTGTGCTCTCTTGCTCTCTCTGTCAAATAAATAAATAAATAAATAAATAATAAAGTGCTGAATGAAAAGAATTGTCAATTCAAATCCTATGTCCAGCAAAAGTATCCCTCAGAAATGAAGATTAAATACAAACATCCTCAGATGATAGAAAACTAAGAGCATTCATTGACAGCAGACCTACTTTAAAAGAATTGTTAACAAAGTTCTTCAGACAGAAGAGAAATGAGAGCAAAAGGAAACATAACATCAGGAATGAAGGAAGAACAACAGAGAAAGTACTATCTGAGTAAGTGTAAGAGATCATTCTTCTCCTCTAGAGTTCTTTAAAATATGTTTGGCAGTTGAAAGCAGAAATTATAAGATTGATAGGTTTGTAAAGTATATTGATATAATATTTAATACTATTATAAAGGGCAAAGTGTTACATATAGTGACAAAATTTCTACATTCTATTTAAAGTGATAAAATACTGAGTAAGAGTATATTATGAAAAATTAAGTGTGAATATTATAATACCTAGAGCAAGTGTTGGAAAACTATGGTAAATGGATGTGGATCTTACATACTGTCTGAGGCTGCTTTCACATTATAATGGCATAGTTGAGTAGTTTACAAAAAAAGCCATACGACATGCAAAGCCTAAAATAATTACTGCCTGGTCCTTTACAGAAAAATCTGGCCAACCCCTGCCCTAGAACAAACACTTTAAAAAATTATATAAAGAGATATACTAAAGGTCACTATAGATAAATTCAAATTAAATAGTAAAAATTGTACAAATAACCCAAAAGAAGGCAGGAAAGGGGGAAATGAGGAACAAAAAATAGGACACACAAAACAAATAGTAAAAGGAAAGGCATACATCCTAATATATGGATAATTACATTAAATATAAAGGGTCTAAGCATACCAATTAAAAGACAGATATTTTCTGAATGTATTGAAAAGAAATGATCCAACTGGCAAAAACTGACAGAACTCAGTATAAAAATACACAAATCCATAATTAATCCATAATTATCATTGACAATTTCAACACTCTTCATTCAATAATAGATGGAACAAGTTGGCAGAAAAACAACAAGGATGTAGAAGAACTGATTAATGCCTTCAACAAACTGAATCCAACTAACATTTATAAAGCACTCTACCACACGGTAGTGGAATACACATTGTTTTCAAATATTCATGGAACATTCACCATGATAGACCCTACCAAGTGTCATCAAACAAACCTCAGTAAATTTAACAGCATTGAAATCATATAAAGTATGTTCTCTAACCATAATGAAATTAAGCCAGAAATCAATAACAAAAAGATAACAGAAAAATGTCCAAACATTTGAAAACTAAAAATGCACTTAGAAATGTGGGTTAAAGAGGAAGTTCAGAGAAATTATAAAATATTTCTAACTGCACAAACGTGAAAATACAACATATTATAATATGTGGGGTGCAGTTAAAACAATGCTTAGAAGGAAAGTTATAGCATTAAATATTTAAACTTAAAAAAGAAGGTCTCAAATCAGTAACTTAAGTTTATGCCTTAAGAAACTAAAATAAAAAGAACAAAATAAACTTAAGCAGAAGGAAGGAAATAAAGATAACATCACAAATCAGTGAAACTAAAGGCAGAAAATAGGGAAAATCAATAAGCCTGGTTTTTTAAAAGATTGATAAAAATTATAAACCTGTAGCAACTCTATCTCACACACACACAAAAGACACAAATTACTGATACCAGGAATAAAACAGTGAATTTTAATACATAACCTTCCAATCTTAAAAGGATAATAAGATGACACTATGAACAGTATTATGAACATAAATTCAACAATTTCTGTGAAATGGACCAATTACTTGGAAATCACAAATTACCCAAAACTTATAAGACAAAATAAAGAAATTAAATAGTCATATAACTATTAAATTAATCAAATTTGTAGTTTAAAACCTTCCATGAAGGAAAAGTCCAGGCCCAGAAGATGTCTCTTATAAATTTCAGAAAACATTTAAAGAAACAACATCCATTCTACACAATCTCTTACAGAAAATAAAAGAGGGAATACTTCACAACTCATTTTTTGAGACAAGCATTACCCTGATTCTAAAACCAGATAAAGACAGTATTTAAAAAGAAAATTAGTGACCAACAATCCTCCTAAACATAGACTTAAAAATCCTTAACAAAATATTGTCAAAACAAACCTTGGAATATATAAAAAGAAGACTATACTATGATCAAGTGGAATTTATCTTAGGAATGCAAAGTTTGTCCCATATTCAAAAGTAAATCAATGTGAACAACAACATTAACAGTCTTAAGAAGAAAAATCACATGATTGTATCTCAAAAAGGCAAAAATCAGAAAGCCACGTAAAGGAGAAATGTTTACCTAGGGAAACGATAAACAAGCAATTACATTTTTACAATGAAATTTTACAGTATTATTTCCTCCTGGAAATCTTCTTTGAAACTCCTCATGTTAAATATCAATTTAAAACACCCCTGCAGCATTTCTCAACAGGGCATTTCCTTTGAAGAGACTTTTCAAAACTTTGGCTGATGGGCTGTCTCTCCTTCAGGATGGACACATATGTAATGATGATACTCTATCTCTTTCTTACTAAGAGGAAGCCGACTCTTTTACAGTAAAGTGGGGGAAAGATGTACACATTAGTGTATCATCTTCAAGGTGGCAAGAGAAACTTTAAAAGGGGATGCACACATCATAGGTGATTCTTCCTTCATTGCTGAGCTCAGCTTATATTTACTATGCCAAGCACATTAAATTTCAAAGCTTTAATATACTACTTAAGTATTCAGTTTATACATTTCAGAGCTTCTCAAC
This sequence comes from Neomonachus schauinslandi, assembly GCF_002201575.2. NCBI lineage: Eukaryota > Metazoa > Chordata > Mammalia > Carnivora > Phocidae > Neomonachus > Neomonachus schauinslandi. Next base: position 8,798,295 of record NC_058412.1, on the reverse strand, counting down.
TATCATGTGATCTGGAGCCACTCGAAGGCACAGCTGCCTCTGCTTTGGGCTCTGCTGGACGTATGTGGCCTCCTTTCAGCTGTTCTTCCTTCCAACCTGATTAGGAAGAAGGAAGGGATAAAGAGGGAGGAGGAAAGGTCTAGTGGAGGAACAAGTGAGAGGTGGAAAAATGGAAGGACAAATGGTGGTTAAGAAAAGGAGAGAATTTTTAACCCATGTGTATTTTAATTGAACAGTTCTGGAAGTTTTATCCCTGTAAAGCTATAAAGAAGGGACATCTGCTTTAGAGGAGTTTTGCAGCAATGGTCATGGGGAGATACACAAGGACCCATGTGTTGCCTTCTAATGAACTTTGTATGAGTTTTCTCTGGTTGCTAGGTATGTGTGAAACATTCTTTCCTTGGGTCAGGGATTTTATTACCTTCCCAATGGCCAGCATTTCACTGTAATAACTGATGGAAAACATTTGTGCAATATTCAAAGGGCTGTCTGAATAACCAGCTCATAACAGCAAGCCACATTTCTGGGGAGAAATCAGAGCAGCCGCTCCCTTCCAAATAGCCCAGACGAGAGCACCAGAGCAGCAGGGTAAAGATGCCTATCCTGGAGAGGCCAACACAGGACCACCAGCTTCCAAAGCCAAAATGCCCAAGGGATAGAGTTTATCCCAAGATGTGCTTTGCACATCTATTCACCAGGACCTCCAGCAGCAAGTGGAGACAGAAGCCTTCTGGATCCTGGGAGAGCCAAAGAATTCTATTTGGCCAAACTTAGGGTGTTGTGGTTAATCTTATTTGTCTTTGCCTAGAGGCAGTAACTGCAGCTTGATAGTGGAATTTATTGGATTTTAAGTTGAGGCCAAGAGATCTAGATGAGCTTTGTCATACTAGCAAAAGGAGACTTGAAGAAACAGGAGGGAAAAAGTAAAATGTGTCAGGAAGAAAAAGAGAGGAAAGAAACAAGCTACTGATTGTTTAACACTTAGTAAATGTTCACCCGTGTCCTAAGGGCTTTCCTTACGACAGCTCATGGTTGGGGTCAAGACAAGACTGAATGAATCTTGCTCTCTTGTGACTTCTCTTAGAAGAATAAATCACTCAAACCAGAACGACCTTAGCAACTGGGTGCCTTTAACCTTATTTTTCATCAGCAGAAAACTTCGTTCAAGTGAAATCAAGAAACTCACTATAAAGGCAGACAAAAGTATGACTGTGATCCGAGAGGACATGGGCCCCCTAAACAAGAGGGAGAGTTGATAATAGACCCAGGCAAGAGCTCAGGTTTCTCTCTGGGTCCACCTTCTTCCTACCCATCACACCATCTCTGTGGAGTTTTAATACACCTTCCCAAATTTATGTCACCTCTCTCCAATAAGATCATACGCCTTGAAGGCAAGTTTCAAATCTCATACTTTTTTTTGTCCCCCACTGCATATAGACAGGGACTGACACACACACCAAGACTCAAAATATATCTGTAGACAAACTCTGGGGATTTTTAATAGTGCATATAGGTACAGAGCAAATTTAAAGTGTATAAAGTTGTGTAGGGGAGGGGAGTTTCATGCCTCTATCTGGGTGAGCTTCCTCCTTTGAAGTTGGTGGCTATGTTCTTTCCCTATGGGAGCAGTGTATCCTGAACAGCCCATGGACGTGGCCATGCAAGGAGGAGGGCCTGTGGGGATAACCCAGGCAGGGAGACTCTACCATCCTGTAGAACACGCTTGCTCCGAGTGATGCATCCATGGAGGTATGGCCCCCGCGTGGATAGACAAGTTTCAAGATAAAAGAAAATACCTCGTGAGTGTGTGTGAATCTGGGCAAACACAAACTGGAGGTTGGGCAAAGATCAGCAAGCCAAGAGGTCCAAATAGGTCATGAGGCTAATTCTGTTAAAATGGAGGAATTAAACTTTAATATAAAAATTATTCTAATGTTATTGTTAATTGTATAAGCATGTCTTGGAAGAGAAAGATCAGTTGGCTTCTTAACTCCTCTTCCTCTCCCTTTACTGCTGGATAACATAATTAGACCAGGTGTAGGCTCAGGAGACATGCAAGCCTCAGTTCACTTCCATAAACATATACTCTACATCAGACACTCGGCTAAGAGAGAGGATACCAATTTCCCTGACTTCGAGAAACATAGATACTCCTTTCCTTCAAGAACAGGAAAAACAAATCCCTGCCTTCAAAAAGCAAATAGTCTCTCCAAAAAAATGCATGGATAGTTTTAACACAGGGGGCAGCATTGGTACCTATCAGATGCTCAATGCATATTTGTTGAAGGAATCAATGAATGATGGAGGTACAGCTTGTGAGGTGTGGGAGTATAGAGAAGAAAGGAGCACAACATAAAGTGGTAAATGAGGGTCAGAAAAAAAATCATTTGGTACAAATTTAGTAAATGAAAAGAAATCAACATGTTAGAGCACTTTGCATTTTACAAAATTCTTTTGCATGAAACATCATTTATACTCACCACCAAATAAGGAAAGTGTAACTCTCCCTCAATTTCCAGATAAGGCGATAGAGAAGAAAGAAGCTGGCCCGGTCAAGGTCACCCCGCGGGTAAGAGTCAGAGCCAGGACTCAAACCCATTTTTTCCAACTCTGAAGTTCTTGTGCTTCCCAGAAGCCCATGCTGCCACCAAGACTCGCCAAGTCTGGTTCTTTTCTAGGAACCTCACACGGAAGATACACTTGTACTACAGTTTCCAATCAGCTCCTGAGGGGGCATTTGAACCTCTAACACAGGAGGGTGGGGAATCCTACTTTCAAAATTTGGGGAGCCATCCTTTTGGGTACGGTGGTTTCTTTTTCTTTCCCTGGCCCCATCACATAGAAAAATAAATGGTAAAAAAGAAAACAGTGTTAGCAGTAAATGACAACTTTAAGAAAACAGCAGACCATGCTCCTTAACAATGACACATTTAATGAATGCAAAATGATTATCGGTCATAAACACAGAAAGGTATTTTTAGCAAAATGATGTCACCATACACACACACAATTTTCAGCTATAGCTTCCCCAATTTACCTTTGTGAGACATTAGACTACTTTTTGCAGTTTTCTGTGAGCACTGAGTTGCTGTACTTCCTCGCATGTAAATGAGAAATAGCTCAGGCTGTTAATGAGAACTCTGAACACAGAAGCAGCACCAAAGCATGGTGCTGCATTTATGAAATGGTATTTACATTTGCTTAATTTAATTACCCAGTTAAGTACCGGGTCATAAAATCAGAATGGGCTGGGGAGCTAAAGGAATGGCGGAGAAAATGAAATTGATAATTTTCTATTCCTTATCGAATCAAGATTCACTATACATAATCACTCCTGGAAGTCTGCTCCCCATCGCGTCTCTTGTCATATCTAAATGAATCTGCCCAGCCTTCTAAAACCTCCAAGACTCACTCCTCCTGTGGGGCTGGTAGAAAGAGCGGCAGACAAGAAGCATACAGCCAGAGTCTGACATCACCTTGGAAAAGTCCCAGCCCTTCCTTGCTCTCTTCCCTCCCTTGTCCCATGTGAGTCCTCCCCAGGCACCCCATCCACAGTCTTGCAGCCAGAGACAGAGCAGTCAGCCTAACACACCTCCCTCTCCTGCGCCAGAATATTCCATCCACGGCCTCATCCAGCCAGCTCCACTTCATTCCCACCTTCCCATAGCCAACCCATCCCCCTCCTCTCCAGCTCCTAGTCAGGGCTTACTTCTGTCCTGGGCTGTGGACCTCACCTAACCAGCCTCCCTGTCTCCAGCTCCCAACCCCAGGCCTTCCCTGTGCTGCCCCAATAATCCCCGAAGAAATCACAAAGCAGAGCATGGCACTCACGCTGGAAACCCTCTACTGTCTCCCACTGCTCTTGGGTAGCTGTGTAGACAAGGATTCAGGTCCTTCACCCCACAGTGGTACATGTGCATCATTGACCGTATTTCCTCAATGTGAAGGTACACGTAAATAACAAAATGACAAGCATAATATTAATAGCAGCAATTTAATATTTTTGAAGTTGGGCTGTCTTATATTCAGTAAGTACAGACAATGGAGTAGAAGGGCTTATTTTTATTTTACCCTGAAAAAAGTCATTATTAAATTGACGACGACTTTCCAACCAAGGAAATGAGGTATGAAGGAAAAATAATAGGAAAATTTTTGCTTCAACTATTGAGGAATAGGGAGGACATTTTCAAAACAGAAACCTCCCCAAAACGCTTCTATTATAATTTTTTTGCAAGAGCATGAATTTGAAGATAGGCTTGAGTTCAGTACCAATTCTGATATTTTATGGATTTTTGATGCTGGGAAAGGTATTTACCTTCCCAAACTTGATCTTCTTTCTTGGTAAACTGGATATACTATCTACCTGAGGGTGTCCTTAGAAGGATGGAATTATATAAGGTGAGTTACATACCTAGCACATTCGCAAAGGGAAGATCTCATAAATATGACTTATTATATAGGGGATTAATATTACCATTGTCATTTCTCCTTCCCACCTAAAAGTGTTGCCTAAATATCACATCACTGTTTTCCTCAGATGGTATTATTTGTGGCCATTGTAGAAAAAAATATGTAATTGAATGAAACATCGTCAGAACTCTGGCTGTTTACAACCCAAAAATACATATTTTATATACCAATTTTAAAAGAAAGTCCCACCCTAGCCTGTCACCCCCATTTCAAGTAGTTACAGAAATTCCAAATCTGCTTTTGCAAAAAAATTATTTTGATGGTCCAGTAGAGATGAACATGATGGGACTGGATCTGTAGTTGGTATTGCTCAGAATCAGAACAAAGGACATAATTGGGTTGCAAATTAAATTTAATAAGAGTCACCATGGACTTCTACGCTTAAGTCCTTTATTTCCAATCTTGTTGGACACAAGGAGCAGCTGAAACTCTTCCCACATTTGCCCTATTCCACTTCAATTAATTCAGCAAGCAAGACAGAATCAGCTGCTTAAATATCAGTCCATGACAGAATGGGATACTAGGAGCACAGTCTGTGCAAGAAATCATGGAGACTGTGCTGGTAGCCACTCAGCCAATCATGGCACCTGTCCAAAAGATTTTGTCATTTTAAATTAATCAGCACATTCTCGCCCCACACCCCTGGGGCCAAATGTGAGCAGGGGCAGCAAAAGGAATGCATGTCCAGCTGATTGGATATTGCATGAACGTGGCCATGGTGATCGAGGTCTGGGCAGTGCCGGGCCACCCATCCTTGGGCCAGCAGGCAGGAGGGCGCAACGAGGAAACTTAATTACAACATGTTCCCGCAGCTCATGGAGACCTAACAGGTGTCAACCCAATTACGGGTCTCTACACTCATCTGAAGACAACAGACTGTGGCACACACAGTGGCCATGTTGTCACCTCATCTCCACAGTGATTGGACATCCTGGATCTCAGCGCAGAACTGAATTAGAGGAAGAGAGCGCATGGAAATTTCCCAGCCTGGTTTTCCAATCCCTCTGTCAGCCGCTGGAGAACAAGTCCCAGAGTCATTCTGGCAGCCCAGCAACCACACACCACAGCCCAGCCCCGACTCCTCTGTCAACAACCAGTGCCAGGATGGGTTCACATCAGCTCCCTGGCGGCCAACACCCAAGACGCTTAGAAGAAATGCAGACACTGGGAACGGTGGAGCGCTCATCCTAAGAGCTAGGCTCCCGGGACTCCTTTGCTCTGCCCTCTCACCCTATCTGGTTCTCTGAACCCCTTGACAACACCCTCTGCTAGCTGGGTGGCCTTGGGGAACTCCCTCACCCCTCCTGAATCACAACCTCCTCCTCTCGTCCAGGGTTAGGAGAAGCAGCTAGGCTAGATAAGAACCACCTGGAATAATTCTTTAACAATCTAGATTCACTTCCCCTACTGAATTGGTATCCTCCAGGGATGAAACCCAGGCATGTGTGTTCTTAACAAGTTCCCCAGCTCCTGAGGCCAACAGCTTGGTACCAATCACTAGATTAGAAAGCCAGAAAGACCTAGGTGACCGATAAGGGGTCATTCTCATTCTGCAGTGCATCAAGCTGTTCTTCTGAGCATAGGAATACACGTGGGTCACTTAGTGTGTACCAGCTGACACAAGGTATTTACTCATATTCGATCTCATTGCATCCTCACCAAAGCCCCTCTGAGGACGGGCTTTTGTAGCATCTCCTTTTGTAGCATCTCTCATCCCTGTCCCAGGTCTCATCAGAAACACCACTTTGTGCAGGAGGCCCGCTGACCCCAGACCAGAATTCACGCCCCTATCTCATGTTCCTTCCACTCCCCTAATCATGGAACCGTCCCACTGTCTACTCGTCCTCTCGCTCCCTGTCTCAGCTCCAGGGCTGACACGTGGTATGGCTGCTTAATAAATCCTGGCTGAACGAACGTATTACAGATAGTGCAACTGACACCCAGGAAGGTTAAGCAACTCAAGGTCACAGGAATTTGCAACCAGGGCCGTCTAAGTCATGAGCTGGTGCTTTTTATATTGTTTTCCATATTCTTATCCCAGTGGCTGCCCACCCCCCCTTTGCAAGAGAATGCAGCAGGCATTTGCTCAAAAATCCACCCCTAGATTTCTTTAAAAGTTAAACTAAAAACAACAACCATCCTAAGAAGACTAGCGCACTCAGACCTTGGGGAGAAGTTGACCAACAGGACCAAAGAAATCCAGACCTCAGTCAATCAATCAGACCTCCCAGTCAGGGAGATTGGCTTTTTTTATTTTTTAAAGAGAGAGAGAGAGTGCAAGAGTGCACAAAGTTGGGGGGGGGTGGGGGTTGGGGAGGGCAGAGAATCTTAAGCAGGCTGCATGCCCAGTGTGGAGCCCCATAAGGGGATCCATCTCATAACCCTGAGATCATGATCTGAGCCGGAAACGAGAGTCAGATACTTAACCGACTGAGCCCCCCAGGTGCCCCAAGAGATTGGCTGTGTAACCCAGCCCTAAATAGAGCTCCCTCCCCACCAAGGGCCCTCCTCTGCTCTGCCTAGCAGCGCACATGCAGGTGTGTTGTCGGCTTCCTCCCTGGCAATCACGATACTCCCGGGAGATAAAGATGAAAATCCCCATTTTACAGATGAAGATAATGTGGCTTGGAGGCATTCAGTCGCCGACTAGGATCCCACCACTGGTGGGCAGGGGAGCAAGACCTGGGCTCTCCTCCCCAGGCAAGGAAATAAACAGCACGCGGTCAAGAGGTGTTTCTTTATTGGCCTGATTTTTAGCTTGCGATTAGGAATTCCGTGTCATTCTTGGCCCCCCTCACCTTAAGCTTCTCCATCAGTATTAACTTCGCTATTGATTTGCTCTGCTTACAAGACCGTTTTCATATATTTCCCCCTTGTGGCTTTGACTAGGCCATTATGGCAAGTTTATTAGAAAATTCTGTCAATGGTATGGTTCCAGCTATATGTATACACGTGTACACACGGGCCAAGATGAGCAACAGCGGCAGAAGGCCTGCTGGTTCTGACAGCGGTACCGTGAAGATCCGTTTCCGCTTTCCAGGCCGTTTGTGTAAATGCTGGCTCTTTCGGAGATCGAGATACTGATGAGAAAATCGTCCAGCGCCTTAGAAATGAGAAGCCCTGAGTAAATCATACTTGCATTTGTTTCTCCCCAGGTGTTAAACATAGACTACAACCTTCAGTTTTAGCAAAAGGTAAGAATGATGCTAGACGTCGGTGCCGAGCTGAGGGGAGGGATCAACAGCGGGGTCACCCAGTGCCCAGGCTTGAGAGTCAGGTGGCCTGAGTCCAAGGTCACCGAGCTAGACCGCCGGGAAGCTGTGTTACTTGGAGAAGGTTGTTCAGCCCGTCGTGAAGGATGACACTGGCACCACCTGGAAGAAGTTAGCGGGTAAAGGGGCGCCTGGGTGGCTCAGTCGGTTAAGTGTCTGCCTTCGGCTCAGGTCATGATCCCGGGGTCCTGGGATCGAGCCCCGCATCGGGCTCCCTGCTCGGCGGGGAGTCTGCTTCTCCCTCTCCCTCTGCCTCTCCCCCTGCCTCTCCCCACTGTTCCTACTCTCTCTCTCTGTATCTCTCTGTCTCAAATGAATAAATTAAAAAAAAAAAAAAGAAGTTAGTGGGTAAAGATTCAATGAAGCCCTACAGAGAAAGCCACCCAGCAAGAGCCAGCCTAGGGTAAGCACTCAATAAACAGAGGCCTTTGGTTTTTTTCTTTATTTGGTTTATTTCTTTATTTCTTTCACCAGACCTTGTCTCCAGGCTTTTTGCCCACGATCCCTTTCCTTCTACACCCTGCTCCCACCCCCTGCCTGAGCACCCTCCCACGGGACCCCACCCTCTGGCCTCCCGCCTTCATTCCCTGGAATGAGACTCACTCAAGGCAATGAAGATCTAACCTCCTGGAATGTAAGACGACATCCTCAAGAAGCAACTTCTTCACCTTTAGCACTTCAAAGTGACCCCAGCCACCAGATCAAAAAGAAGAGAAAGCCCAACATCCTCCCATCAAAGGCTCCAGCCATCCCAGGGATCCCCAGCCTCCTGGCAACACTGTGCTTTCGGTGTGTTGTCATCATTTCTCTTCATGCTGTGAAAGCTCACGTAATCCGTCCTTCAAAGAAGATACTTTGAAATCTGGTCTGAAATCTTTCTTCCCTTTAATTTTTGATTTATGTTGTGACCGCCAAAACTGCAGGAATTATGCTGGAACCATTGACAAGTTTCGTCACTGAAGCTTGCGCAAAGGACCCTGAACCCCGAGCAGCCAGGCTGGGACCAGAAGCTACACCGAGTGTGGGGAGCCTCCCTGTAAGGAAACTGCATGGGGGCATAACACAGCCCCCGCTGTGGCGGCAGCCCTGCACCTTGCTGGGGAGACCAGAAGCTCTAGGGCACAGGAAGACGCAGGTGCCCTGGGTCTATCTGATTATGCACTTTTCTTGAAATCAATCACCAGATATTTAATTTTTAGTACGTAATACATGTTTTTGTAGACCCTGTGGGAAAGTCAGAATGTACAAGATTAAAAATAATCCATAATCGGGGCACCTGGGTGGCTCAGTTGGTTAAGCAACTGCCTTCAGCTCAGGTCATGATCCCAGGGTCCTGGGATCGAGCCCCGCATCGGGCTCCCTGCTCCGCGGGAAGCCTGCTTCTCCCTCTCCCACTCCCCCTGCTTGTGTTCCCTCTCTCGCTGTGTCTCTCTCTGTCAAATAAATAAATAAATAAAATCTAATTTAAAAATAATCCATAATCTCACCACTTACAAATAACATCAGTGACCATTTTACTAGATCTAATGGGACGTTCATAACAATAATATCTATACTATCAGAAAGTAGATAAACATTTAAATATTTATATACATATTTGTCTATCTTTAGTATTATAGTCATATATTTATATCATTATTATTGTATATGAATTTATATTGTATCAGTATACATTTATATTTGCATACTATATATTTTGTATTTGCATATTACATACATGATGTTTATTTACATAATGTATATATGATATATGAGATAGATCATGTAAGTATGTATATATTAAATAGACTTATAGATTTAGATATAAATATCCCCCCTTTTGATATCATAAATCATGAATGTCCTGTTACGAAATCATTGTACTGCTGATGATTCACCTCTTTGGGGTTGGGTAGGGATTAAGAATCCAATAACCATTTGAGGTACAAGAAATACCACATCCTCTGAAGCCTCATTTCAGCCCCTCCTTTGCCAAAGCCAGCAAGAAAGCCATTTGCAGCGACTTCCCTGTGCTCCTTCTTCCTGTAGCATGTTGTGTGTGAAACAGGAAAACAAAGGCAAGCCCTGAGTCTTGGTCTGAATTGCTCACCAGTGTTGTTGCTCTGTGCAAGTCCTGGGGGACCCTTCCCGGACCCTAACACTCCCCTTCCCCGGTGCTGCTCAGGCCCAGTGCTGCTCAGGCCCAGTGCTCACTGCCCACATCCCCCAGTACCTCCTGGCATTCCAGGCCCTGCAAATGAAGGGCTCCCCGTCTCCTGCTGAATGATCCAGCTCATTTCTCTTCTTTCAATACAGGCAAGTGCTCCATTTAACTTATGATGTGTTGGCACTGCTGCACTGAGGTTGCTAGGTCAAGTGCTAGAGATATTTTTAAGACTGTTTAAAAAGTCATTGACTTGGTTTGTCATGAAAAGATCATATATCCAAAAATATATATAGGAAATAAATAGACCAAGTATACACAATTACAACACAAGCACCATCGTACCCACCATCCGAGTGAAGAAATAGATTCTTACAATTCATTTCAGGTTCCCCTCCCCCTTCCCTTCATCCCACAGAAGAACATGATTCTGAATTTTGAGCTTATTAGTGCCTTGTTTTCACATAACTAAACAGTATCTATCTCTAAACAGCTGTAAAGTTTTGCAGTCTTGAGGACTCTGTACAAATAGCATCTCACTCTTTATATTGTTTAGAAACTTGCTTTTATCATTCAACTTAATGTATTTATTTTTTTAGGATTCACTGTTGTCGATGTGCAATGCTACTATGGTTAACTCACTCTGCCAGAGTATAGTATTCCATCAGAGAAATAACCACCGTTTATTTATGCATTCTCCTCTTGATGAACATTAGGGTTGATTCCAACTTGTTGCTGTTCCAATGCAAGGCCACTAAGAACATAGCTCTGCAGTTCCGTGCACACAGACAAAGGTGTGTCTGTCTGCTGTGTGTGGCTACGAGGGCTCACTTAGTCAGATGTCCTACACAGATCCACCTGCAAAGATAATGGCAATTCTTCCAACACATTCATACGCATTTCACACCCCGCCAGCGTGCTGTGAAGTTCTGTTTCCTCTACTCTTCTTCAATACTTACATTTTGCCGATCTCAGAGGGATGAAATGGTGTCTACTTGTCATTTAATCTGCATTTCCCTGATTTCTGAAGAGATAGAGCATCTTTGCATATGTTTCTGGGCAATTTCACATGTCCTTTTCTCTGAAATGCTCGTTTCTGTCTCTTGCCCAATATTTTCCCTATTAGGCTTGTCTTCTTCTTTTGATCTTTGTAGGTCTTTAGATAGTAAACCATTATACGTGTCTTTGATAAGTTGTTTCCACTGTTAACATTTTTATTAAAGTATAATTTATATACACTAAATTTCACATATTTTACATGTAGAGTTTGAAGAGCTTTGATAAATTTCACATGTAAACAACCACTCAAAGTGCATAGCTTATGTTAGGATTCACCCTTGGTGTTGTACATCCTACGGGTTTGGACAAATGTGTAATTACTACATGTATCCACTATCATAGTATCATACAGAGTGTTTTCACTGCCCTAAAAATCCTTTGTGCTCCAGCTATTCATCCCTCCCTCCCCCCCCAGTAACCACTGACCTTTTTACTGTCTCCATAGCTTTGTCTTTTCCAGAAAGTCACATAATGGAAATCATAAAGTATGTACACTTTTCAGATTGGCTTCTTTCACCTAGTAGTATGCACTTAAGTCTCCTCCATGTCATTTCATGGTTTGATAGTTCCTTTCTTTTTAGCACCAAATATACTCCAGTATCTGAGTGTACCATGGTTTATTCATCCATTCACAATGAAGGACATCTTGGTTGCTTCCAAGCTTGGGCAATTATGAATAACACTGTTACAAATATCCATTTGCTGGATTTCATGTTGACACAAAAGTTTTCAACTACTTTGTGTGACTATCAAGGAGTGCAATTGCTGGATTGTATGGGAGGAGTATGCTCAGTTTTGTAAGAAAGCACCAAATTGTCTTCCAAAGTGGCTGCACCATTCTGCATTCCCACCAGCAGTGAATGGGAGTTCCTGTTTCTCCACAGCCTCACCAACATTTGGTAGTATCAGTGTTCTGGACTTTGGTCATTCTAGGTAGGTGTGTGGTGGTATTTCATGGTTGTTTTATTTTTTTAAAAAAAAAAGATTTTATTTATTTATTTATTTGACAGATAGAGACACACAGAGACAGGGAACACAAGCAGGGGGAGTGGGAGAGGAAGAAGCAGGCTTCCCGTGGAGCAGCGAGCCAGATGTGGAGCTCAATCCCAGGACCCTGGGATCATGACCTGAGCCAAAGGCAGACGCTTAACGGACTGAGCCACCCAGGCGCCCCTTTCATGGTTGTTTCAATTTGCATTTCCTTGGTGACATATGATGTGGAGCATCTTTTCATAGGCTTATCATCTGTATATCTTCTTTGCTAAGGTGTCTATTATGGTCCTTGGCCCATTTTTCAATCAAGTTGTTTGTTTCCTTATTGCTGAGTTTTAAGAGTTCTTTGCATATTTTGGATAATAGTACTTCATTGATATGTCTCTTGCAAATATTTTTTTCTCAGTCTGTGGCTTTTGTTTTTATTCTGTTGACAGTGTCTTCCTCAGAGCAGACAGGTGTAAGTTTGGCAAAGTCCAACTTCGTATTTCTTTCCTTTCATGGACTGTGCCTCTGTGATATATATCAGAAGTCATCACCAAACCCTGCGTCCTGTAAATTTTCTCCTATGTTGTCTTCTAGGAGTTCTGCATTTTACATTTAGTCTGTGATACATTTTGAGTTAATTTTTGTGAAAGGTATAAGGTCTGTGTCTAGATTCGCTTTTTTGCATGTGGATGAAAAGTTGTTCCAGCACCATTTGCTGAAGACTATCTTTGCTTTATTCTGTTGCCTTTACTCCTCGGCAAAGATCAGTTGACTCTACTTATGTGGGTCTTGCTTGTGGTGTATAATTCTTTTTTATACATTATTGGTTTCAATTTGCTGATATTTTGTTGAAGATTCCTGCATCTATATTATGAGAGATATTGGTGTGTAGTTTTCTTGTGATGTCTTTGTCTGATTTTGGTATTTATGGGAGGGTTTTTAACTATGAGATAGATAGATATGACCATTCAAATATTTTATTTCTTCTTATGTCTTTTTGGTAAGTTGTGTTTTCCATGGAATCTGTACATTTCCTCAAAGGTATTAAACTTATTGCCATAAAATTGTTCATAATATTCTCTTATTATTCTTTTTAAGTGTCCTTAGGATCTGTTGTGATTTCTTCTCTTTCATTCCTGATATTGATAGTGTGTTGTTTCTATTTTTTCTTGACTAGTTTTATTAAAGATTTATCAGTTTTATTCATCTTTTCAAATAACAAAATTTTGACTTCGTTAATTTTCTCCAGTGATTCCCTGTTACCTATTTCATTGACTTCTCCTTTGATCTTTATTACTTTTTTCCTCCAACTTCTATTTTAATGTGTACCTTTAACTAGCTTCTTAAGATACAAACTTACACCATTAATTTTAAACTTTTCTGATATAAGCAAAGCTATAAATTCTCTAAGCACTGCTTTAACTGCATCCCACAGATTTTGATATGCTGTTTTCATTATCAGTTGACTCCAAATCTTTTCTAAGTTCTTTTATGATTTCTTCTCTTTGACCTATGGTTTATTTCAAAGTACATTATTTAATTTTCAAATAAGCAAATGAGAAGAACAGTGAGCCCAGAGGCAAATACACACTTACTGATTTATAACAAAACTGGCAATATAGATCAGTAATGAATGGACAGACAGTCTTTTTAATAAGTGGCACTATGATAATTAAGTATTTATGTGCAAAAAGTGAAATTGGGATTTTGACCTCACACATAACCATATTAAATTGGTTCCAGGTCAACTAAAGACTGAAAGGTAGGTAGGGGCGCCTGGGTGGCTCAGCTGATTAAGCATCTGACTTCAGCTCAGGTCATGATCTCGGGGGTTCTGGGATCAAGCTCCACGTCAGGTCAGGCTCTATGCCCAGTAGGGAGTCTTCTTCTCCCTCTGTCTCTACTCCTCCCCCTGCTCATGCTCTTGCTCTCTCGCTCTCTGCCAAATTAATAAATAAAATCTTTCAGAAAAAGAAAAGACTGAAATGTAAAAGACTAAATAATGAAACCATTAGAAAACAATGTAAGAGGACAGAGCTACTCAAAGTGCACTCACAGACTAGTATCAGACCACAGACTTTTCTTAAACTGATCTGCGATCTATTTGCAACAAGAATTTAGAGTATATACTAGAAATGTTTCTAGCAATTTGACGAAAATAATTTTGTTTTTGTTGAGTCTGATAAGAAAAATTGGGGCTTCTATGTTTTTGTGTCTTTTTAAAAATTTCATCTTTCTGGTAATTTATTTTTATTATATATCACAAAAGTAGTAGCCCATAGCAGACTGGGAGAAAAAAGCTGATCCTTCATCACAGTATGAGAAGTATGTAATACACTTTGTACCTCAGGGTTGCAAAGGATTTTTTTTTAAAGATTTCATCCATTTATTTCAGAGAAAGAGTGAGAGAGAGAGAGCATGAGCTGGGGGAGGAGCAGAGGGAAAGAGAGAAGCAGACCCCCCACTGAGCAGGGAGCCTGATGTGGGACTCGATCCCAGGACCCTGGGATCATGATCTGAGCCAAAGGCAGACGCTTAATCAACTGAGCCACCCAGGCGCCCCAGCAAAGGATTTTTTAAACTGGACACAAAAGCATAATCCATAGAAGAAAAAAAATGAAATTTTCACCACATTAAAATTTTATTTACTAAAACATGCCACACATAAAATGATACATTTGAGATCATTTTACTATTCTAACATAAAAGGGTACTTGGGTGGCTCAGTTGGTTAAGCATCTGCCTTCAGCTCAGGTCATGATCTCAGGGTCCAGGGATCCCTGCCTCGGGTGCCCTGCTCAGCGGGAGTCTGCCTCTCCCTCTCCCTCTGTCCCTTCTCACCCCTGCTCATGCTCTCTCTCGCTCTCTCTGTCTCAAATAAATACTTAAAAAATCTAAAACTACATATATGTATATATATCCTAACATAAAAATATGGTTGTTAAGAACTATAAAAATCAATAATGGCAGAAAATTGATAGTTTGGGAAGATGGTTGAGCAGTAAAAGGGGTTCAATGAGCTAACCTTTCTATATTTTGAATATGTTTGAAAACTTTTATCATTAATATTTAACTGTTTAAATTAAATTAGAAGATACTATAAGGAGAGAAAAAATGACAGCCTATGGATTTGGAGATGGTATTTGCAGTACATATAACCAACAAACAATTAGTATTTAGAATACATAAAGAACACTTAGAAATTAATTTTTTAAAGACATGTAAGCCAATAGAGAAAAATGAGTGAAAGACATTTAAAAAAAATTGTAATGGGCAAAAGACATATTTCACAGAGGAAGGAACACTAATGACCAATAAATATATTAAAAGATTCTCCATCTCTAGTAATTAAGGAAATAGACGTTTAAATCACAGTAAGATGCCATTTCACACCTACAAGATTGGCAAACAAGTAAGTCAGAGGAGAAGGTAGGAAACGGGATCCTCACGCACCACTGATGGAAGTAGGAATTGGTGCTCCAACTTTAGAAAGGAGTTTGGGATTACCTAAAACAGTCAAACATACACGTAAGCTACAACTCAGTACTTCCCTTCCTAGTTACCTCCTCCAGAGAAACTCTAGCCCACTTGTTTCTATAAGTATCTTGATAGAACCATTGTTCACTATGTCACAAAACTGGAAATAACTCAAATACTGTACTAGAATAGTATCAAGCAGTACTAAAACATGAGAACAGATACATAAATAGAATGAAATGGGTTATTATAGAGCAGGGAAAATGAATGAACCATAGCTACATTCACCAACATGAATTAAGCTATATATTCAAGTTATCTATCTAAATAACAATGTTTAGGGTACGGTCCTAACGCAATGAGAATTATTCAAATGCAATAATGTTTAGGGTAGGGTCCTAATGCAATGAGAATTATTCAAATGCAGTAATGTTTAGGGTAGGGTCCTAACGCAATGAGAATTATTCAAATGCAATCATGTTTAGGGTAGGGCCCTAACGCAATGAGAATTATTCAAATCATTTAAAGTTCAAAAACAGACCAAGCAAAACAATGGTTTCTTCTCCAGGGTGATTTACAATGGAGAGCTATTACTACAAAGGAAAATGAGAGGATGATTATTGCAAGAATCAGGATGGTGACTTCCTTGACGGGGTGGCCAAGCTGAAAGTGAACGAAAGACACAGTGTATCCAGAAAGAGCAGACAGAGGATTTCTAAGATGCCAGTCATGTCCTTTCTCTTAACCTGGGTGGTTGGCACATGGTCTGCAATTTATTATCATTAACTAATCTTCACGTATACTTTTTATACTCTGTAGCAGATATTATATATTTCACAAAAAAATTAAAATTCCCCTCCAAAAAAAAATAATAAATTGAAAAAGTTTTAACCCCCATGGAAAATCTGATGCAGAGCTACGGCGAGGTTAGGCCTACCGGTGATCCACTTAACAAGGGTTTTCTGAACAGCAGCTCTGCACCAGGCACTGTGCTGTGCAGGAGGGACACGGAGATGAGCAAGATGGAGTGCGTGTCCTCAGAGCTCCCAGCTGTCGGAAGAGGCTGACACCTACACGTGTGTATCCTCAGGAGGGAGAATAAGCTAGAGGGTTTATGAAGATGAGCCACGGAAAATGGCTTAGAAAAAAGCTTAGCCACCAACTATCATATCCTTTGACCAATTAGCAAGGAGGAGACTGAGAGTTTTGCCAAAGGAGAGCCAGAATCAGAGCCTTTCCTCAGGTCATCTAATCTGGCCAAATAGCCTGAGTGTTTGGAGGCAGGTGGAGACCAGAGACAGGAGGCAGAAGTCCATGGGCGCTAGAGGAAGAGCTCACAGAAGAGCTACTGGGGCCTGAACCAGGACAGCGACACCAGGACGGAGAAGCAGAGGGTGCAGAGGTGTGTATGGCAGCTGGTGTGGGAGGGGTGTGTTGTGAGGCAGGGATGAGCATCCGCAGAGATGGCAAAGGCAAAGATAACTCTCAGAGAGGTTCAGCCTAGAGGATGGGAGGAGGGAAGGAATGGGAGTGGGGAGACCCAAGAGAAGGAGCGATTGCAGGGGGAGAGGAAGGCAGGGAAGAGAGCCTCAAGGGTTCCATGCAAGGGACACACAGAGACTAAGGCCAGGGTGGACATCCCAGGGGAGATGTCCTGTAGGAAGTCAGGAAAGGCTCATGACTTTCCTGAGCCCTTGCACCCCAGATGATTTTTTCCTCTTTGGGTGAGAGGATTCTCTGCAGCTTTATGATCTTTCCAGTTGCTGACCAGCCTTCTAGACTCTAAGAAAGAAATTCCAACCACTATCCACCAGTTCACATCTGCCACTCCCCCAGAGTTAAATAGGGTCTGCGGTGAAATGTACACTTGCAAGCAAAGCTCACCCTGGACCATAGGCTGCATCCACATGGTATGAAAGCCTTGATTTAGAAAAATAAAGCTCAAAACCTGGGACCTGACAGACCTGGGTTTGCACCTTCATTTCTTTCCAGCTCTGGGACTCGAGGCAGTCGGCTCAACCTCTCTGACACCCAGGTTCTCTCATTTATGTAATGTCAACAATAATACGTGCCCTGGTTTTCTCACAGAATCACTGAGTAGATAACACACAAACGTGAGCTATTAGGATCGTCATAACAAGACCATCTGGTGAGAGCAGGAAATGCTAGGGGGTCAGAAGAACCAATCATTGCGATGAGGAAATAAAAACAGAAAACCAACCAACCAACCACATGAACTGTTCTCTATTTCATCTGCTGTTCTGGCCTTTTCAGTAATTCCAGTAACTGGGTTGCTAAAACTCATCTGTTTCTTGATGGAAGTGATACTGTAAGAGATCCACAGAACACTTTCAGATCAAATTACTACCAACTAAAGGGAAAATATCAACCAGACCACACGCTCCTCCTTAAAAGCAATTCCAGAAATGCAGCATTTTCTTTTTTTTTTAAGATTTTCTTTATTTGAGAGAGAGAGCGCACAAGCAGAGGGAGGGGGAGAGGGAGAGAGAGAATCTCCAGCAGACTCCCCACTGAACGCAGAACTGTGACGCCGGGTTCCATCCCAAGACCCTGGGATCATGACCTGAACAGAAGTCAGATGCTTAACCAACTGAGCCACCCAGATGCCCCGAAACAGCATTTTCTAAACACAAGCCCTCCTCCATCCAAAAAGAAAGGTGGGGGAGCGAGGGCTGGAGGAGGAACACGTGCTACTTGTAATAAGTGTCTTCTGTGAGCCCAGGACTGTGCTAAAGGTTTTATGTACACATTTCCTCATTTGTCCGTTTGTCCACACGACTCCCCTGCATGCAGGACAGGTAGAATTTCCTAATTTAATAGATGAGAAACCTGAGGCTCTTTAAATCTCAGAAAGCTGCCTAAGAGTCCCTGGTTAGATAGAGTCAACGCTGAGCTCCAAACCCTGGTCTGGGTCAAAGCCAGTGTGCTCTCATCCTACACGGTTTCCCAAGTGGAACCCGAACAAGCCACGACCGGAAGAATCCACGCCCTGCACTAATCATTGACAAATTCATCCTCAGTTCTTCCATTTGTAGGAGGAAAGGCTGGCATGTAATTAACTTAAGGATGAGTTCTCCATAAATTATACTTCAATCTGGTTCTATATTTGAATAATTAAGTTTAAAACAGAAAGACTAATGAAACTAATGGTTACCAAATTACTAGATTTTGAAAATCATTGATTTTCTCATTTGCCTGCTAAAATTAATTGATCTCATTTACATATACAGATTGTAATTGCTTTAGCTTTGAGAATATTTATCCAAGTTTTTCCACTAAAGTTTCAAAATCCATTTGCAAAAATGCAATTCTACTTCAATTATGCTCATTTGCATGGAAACCAAAGCCTTATTGCTCTTCTAATTAATACTATTATGGTTGTTCCTTTTATTTGAATACAATGCCCTTGTAACTTAAAGAAAAAATTTTTAACCCAGCCAAGCAACTTTAAAAGTACATATGGAAATAATCAGTGTAATACAATTTCTTCTGGTAAGTAGGAGAAATAAAAGCAACTTCTCCTGTTACAAAACACACACACATACACACACACACACAAAAAAAAACTTTACAAAATACATTTTTAAAAATTTCCACAACACAATACCCTAAGATATTATAACCACGTGATGCTAAATGTTTCTATCTCACAGGATGAGAAGGTATTTCCTGGAATGATTAACGGACAAGATAAATTTTACAGGACTTCCAAGAAGTAAAGACACATGAGGATCCAATGACCTGAAAAGGAGCTAAAAATCTAATTTACTCACAAAGTGAAGGTCACCACCTACAAATTCGGTGGGTTACAAATCAGCATTTTTTACAATGAAATATAAATTTAATAGAAAACACATAGGTAGAGCAATTATTATTTTGCAAAACTTCTGTTTTACATTTTTAGATGTGGACATGTAAATATATGTGTGAGCACATCTGTGTGTCTATGTGTCTGTGTGTGCATGTGTGTGTGCATGTGTATGAGTCTGTGTGGGGAGGGTGTGTGTGAGTGTAGCCTGAGTCATGGTCACAACATAAAATGTATTTCTTACTGTGGATCAAGGTCAAAGTGTTTGAAAAACACTCTTCTAATGGACCCTCTTTTTCCAGAAGAGTTTTGAAGAACTAATATTGCAAAGCTAATAAAGAATAGATTTTGGCATCAGACAGCTTGGGTTCAAATCCTGACAAGCCATTCTATCTCCTTAAATCTCAGTCTCCTCCTTTGTAAAATGGAGATCTCACAGGTTTGTCTTGAATATTAAAAGAGATAATGTGTGTCAAATGCTTAGCACAGTGTCTGCTATAGAATAAGCCATAAACGTTGGCTACCATTATTTTCCAGAGCTGCTGAAGAGCTTCTTTGTCTCTATTAAATGTATCTGCTTCCGGTTATATCCATTTCTTACTCAGTCCACACCCGCAGTGATCCCCACTCAGCTCCAGGCATATGCTAGGAGAGATGAAAGACTAAAAAGAAGAGGTGTACATTCTCGGACCCTCATCTCATGCTTCTTTCAAGTAAAAATGCTACCATGAAGCCCAGCAATTGCACTACTTGGTATTTACCTCAAAGACACAGATGTAGTGAGAAGAAGGGCCATATGCACCCCAATGTTCATAGCAGCAGTGTCCACAATAGCCAAACTGTGGAAAGAGCCGAGATGCCCTTCAACAGACAAATGGATAAAGAAGATGTGGCCCATATATACAATGGAATATTACTCAGCCATCAGAAAGGATGAATACCCAACTTTCACATCAACATCGATGGGACTGGAGGAGATTATGGTAAGTGAAATAAGTCAAGCGGAGAAAGACAATTATCATATGGTTTCACTTATTTGTGGAACATAAGGACTAGCATAGAGGACATTTGGAGAAGGAAGGGAAAAATGAAGGGGGGGAATGGGAGGGGGAGATGAACCATGAGAGACTATGGTCTCCGAGAAACAAACTGAGGGTTTTAGAGGGGAGGGGGGTGGGGGGATGGGTTAGCCCGGTGATGGGTATTAAAGAGGGCACGTATTGCATGGAGCATTGGGTGTTATATGCAAATAATGAATCATGGAACACTACATCAAAAATTAATGATGTAGCGGAGCAAGATGGCGGAGGAGTAGGAGACCTGGATTTCGTCTGGTCTCAGGAATTCAGCTGGATAGGGATCAAACCATTCTGAACACCTACAAACTCAACAGGAGGTCGAAGAAAAGAAGAGCAACAACTCTCTCATCAGAAAAGCGACCACTTTCTGGAAGGTAGGACGTGCGGAGAAGTGAATCCGAGGCGATATTCGGGAGGATAGACGGCGGGGGAGGGGCCTCCGGCGGCCGCTTCTGGCAAGTGATAGAGCCGCGGAGCACAAAATCGGAACTTTTAGAAGTCTGCTCCGCCGAGGGACGTCACTCTGGTGGCTAAGCGGGGGGTGGAACCCTCCGGGACAGTGTGGTCTCAGGACCCACGGGTCACAGAAAGACTGGGGGTGCCTGAGTGTGGCAGAGCTCCCAGGTATCGGAGCAGGGAAGCCGGCTGCAGAGGCGCAGCCCAGCTCGGGGTTGCCATAAACCGAGATCCGCGGCACAGTCGGGCCACTGCTCCTCCAGCAGGGACCCAACAAGCGGCAGATCCGGGGAGACTCACCTTCCTCCCCCGAGAGGAGCCGCGCGGGAGTGCGCCGCAGGGATCTGCTGGGTTTGGAGACTCCACCCGGGGTCGGGTGCCAGAGATAGAAGCGCGCGGTCACAAGCCGGGTGAGCACGGAGTGCGGCTGGAGACCGGGGAGACGGGAGTGACTGACGGCTTTTCTCTGGGGGCTCACTGAGAAGTGGGGCCCCGAGTTCTTGGCTCCTCCGGGGCGGAGATTGGAGGCCGCCATTTTCACTCTCCGCCTCCAAAGCTGTACGGAAAGCTCGAAGGGAACAAAAGCCCCGGAGAGCAAACCCCAGCAGATTACTTAGCTGGGAGGGGGCAAGGGCGGGGCAATTCTGCCTCCGGCAAAGACATTTGGAAACCACGGCAACAGGCCCCTCCCCAGAAGATCAGCGAGAACAGCCAGCCAAGACCAAGTTTACCCATCAATGAGAACGGCAGAACTCCAGCTCTAGGGGACTACTGCACATAGAATTCATGGCTTTTTTACCATGATTCTGTAGTCTTTCAAAGTTAATTTTTTTTTAACTGTCTTTTTTTCTTTTTTTATTCTTTTTGAATTTTTCTTTTTCCCTTTTTCAACCAACATCTTATCAATCCCTTTTTTTTTTTAAAAAAAAAACATTTTTATTTTTCATTTTTAGAGTCATATTCTATCCCTTCATAGTAGTTACCCATATTTTTGGCTTATATATATAAGTTGTTCTCTCTTTAAAATTTTGAGATAGTTTCTTCTAACAGATCAAAATATACCCTAAATCTCTAGTATATGGTGTTTTCTGTTCCCCTGCCTGATCACATCCTCTCCCTTTTTTTTTTCTTTTTTTAAATCCTCTTCTTTCTTTTTTCAAACAACGTCTTATCAATTCCTTTTATAAAATTTTTTATAATTTCCATCTTTACAGTCATATTCCATCCCTTCATCATATCAACCCTTATTTTTGTACATATATAAGTTTTTCTTTCTTTAAAATTTTGGTAGGGACTTTCTTCTAAAAGACCAAAATACACCCCAAATCTAGTGTGTGGCACTGATCATATTTGATCACATTCTGGTTTTTTTGTTGCTGTTTTGTTTTGTTTGTTTTTGTTTTTATCTTTATCTTTTTCTTTTTTTTCTTTTTCTTTTTTCTCTCTTTCCCTTTCTTTTCCCACTGCTTCAGGTTTTTTCTGATTTGTTTAGAGTATATTTTCTGGGGACGTTGTTACTCTGCTAGCATTTTGTTCTCTCATTAATCTATTCTCCTCTGCACAAAATGACAAGACGGAAAAAATCACCTCAACAAAAAGAACAAGAGGTAGTACCGACTGCCAGGGACCTACTCAATACGGACATTAGTACAATGTCAGATCTAGAGTTCAGAATCATCACTTTAAAGATACTAGCTGGGCTTGAAAAAAATATGGAAGTTATTAGAGAAACCCTTTCTGGAGAAGTAAAAGAACTAAAATCCAACCAAGTAGAAATCAAAAAGGCTATTAATGAGGTGCAATCAAAAATGGGGGCGCTAACTGCTAGAATAAATGAGGCAGAAGAGAGAATCAGTAATATAGAAGATGAAATGATGGAAAATAAAGAAGCTGAGAAAAAGAGAGATAAACAACTACTGGATCACGAGGGCAGAATTCGAGAGATAAGCGATACCATAAGACGAAACAACATTAGAATAATTGGGATCCCAGAAGAAGAAGAAAGAGAGAGAGGGGCAGAAGGTATAATGGAGCAAATTATAGCAGAGAACTTCCCTAATTTGGGGAAGGAAACAGGCATGAAAATCCAGGAAGCACAGAGAACCCCTCTCAAAATCAATAAAAATAGGTCAACACCCCGACATCTAATAGTAAAACTTACGAGTCTCATAGACAAAGAGAAAATCCTGAAAGCAGCTCGGGAGAAGAGATATGTAACCTACAAGGGTAGAAACATTAGATTGGCAACAGACCTATCCACAGAGACCTGGCAGGCCAGAAAGGACTGGCAGGATATATTCAGAGCACTAAACGAGAAAAATGTGCAGCCAAGAATACTATATCCAGCTAGGCTGTCATTGAAAATTGAAGGAGAGATAAAAAGCTTCCAGGACAAACAAAAACTAAAGGAATTTGCAAACACAAAACCAGCCCTACAGGAAATCTTGAAAGGAGTCCTCTAAGCAAAGAGAGACCCCAAAAGCAACATAGACCAGAAAGGAACACAGACAATATACGGTAACAGTCACCTTACAGGCAATACAATGGCACTAAATTCCTATCTTTCAATAGTTACCCTGAATGTAAATGGGCTCAATGCCCCAATCAAAAGACACAGGCTATCAGACTGGATTAAAAAACAAGACCCATCGATATGCTGTCTGCAAGAGACTCATTTTCGACCCAAAGACAGCCCCAGATTGAAAGTGAGGGGGTGGAAAACCATTTACCATGCTAATGGACACCAAAAGAAAGCTGGGGTGGCAATCCTTATATCAGACAAATTAGATTTTAAACCAAAGACTGTAATAAGAGATGAGAAAGGACACTATATCATACTTAAAGGATCTATCCAACAAGAAGATCTAACAATTGTAAATATCTATGCCCCTAACATGGGAGCAGCCAATTATATAAGCCAATTAATAACAAAAGCAAAGAAACACATCGACAACAATACAATAATAGTGGGGGACTTTAACACCCCCCTCACTGAAATGGACAGATCATCTAAGCAAAAGATCAACAAGGAAATAAAGACTTTAAATGACACACTGGACCAAATGGACTTTACAGACATATTCAGAACATTCCACCCCAAAGCAACGGAATACACATTCTTCTCTAGTGCCCATGGAACATTCTCCAGAATAGATCACATCCTAGGTCATAAATCAGGTCTCAACCGGTACCAAAAGATTGGAATCATTCCCTGCCTATTTTCAGACCACAATGCTTTGAAACTAGAGCTCAATCACAAGACAAAAGTCAGAAAGAACTCAAATACATGGAGGCTAAAGAGCATCCTACTAAAGAACGAATGGGTCAACCAGGAAATTAAAGAAGAATTAAAAAAATACATGGAAACCAATGAAAATGAAAACACAACTATTCAAAATCTTTGGGATGCAGCAAAGGCAGTCCTAAGAGGAAAGTATATAGCAATACAAGCCTTTCTCAAGAAGCAAGAAAGGTCTCAAGTACACAACCTAACCCTACACCTAAAGGAGCTGGAGAAAGAACAGCAAATAAAGCCTAAACCCAGCAGGAGAAGAGAAATAATCAAGATCAGAGCAGAAATCAATGAAATAGAAACTAAAAGAACAGTAGAACAGATCAATGAAACTAGGAGCTGGTTCTTTGAAAGAATTAACAAGATTGATAAACCCCTGGCCAGACTTATCAAAAAGAGAAGAGAAATGACCCACATCAACAAAATCATGAATGAAAGAGGAGAGATCACAACCAACACCAAAGAAATACAAACAATTATAAGAACATATTATGAGCAACTCTATGCCAGCAAATTAAATAACCTGGAAGAAATGGATGCATTTCTAGAGATGTACCAACTACCAAAACTGAACCAGGATGAAATAGAAAACCTGAACAGACCTATAACCACTAAGGAAATTGAAGCAGTCATCAAAAATCTCCCAAAAAACAAAAGCCCAGGGCCAGATGGCTTCCCAGGGGAATTCTACCAAACATTTCAAGAAGAATTAATACCTATTCTTCTGAAACTGTTCCAAAAAATAGAAATGGAAGGAAAACTTCCCAACTCATTTTATGAGGCCAGCATTACCTTGATCCCAAAACCAGACAAAGACCCCATCAAAAAGGAGAATTACAGACCAATATCCCTGATGAACATGGATGCAAAAATTCTCACCAAAATACTAGCCAATAGGATCCAACAGTACATTAAAAGGATTATTCACCATGACCAAGTGGGATTTATCCCTGGGCTGCAAGGTTGGTTCAACATCCGCAAATCAATCAATGTGATACAATACATTAACAAAAGAAAGAACAAGAATCATATGATCCTCTCAATAGATGCAGAAAAAGCATTTGACAAAGTACAGCATCCTTTCTTGATCAAAACTCTTCAGAGTATAGGCATAGAGGGTACATACCTCAATATCATAAAAGCCATCTATGAAAAACCTACAGCGAATATCATTCTCAATGGGGAAAAACAGAGCTTTCCCCCTAAGGTCAGGAACGCGGCAGGGATGTCCACTATCACCACTGCTATTCAACATAGTATTGGAAGTCCTAGCCACAGCAATCAGACAACAAAAAGAAATCAAAGGCATCCAAATTGGCAAGGAAGAAGTCAAACTCTCACTCTTTGCAGATGATATGATACTTTATGTGGAAAACCCAAAAGACTCCACCCCAAAACTGCTAGAACTCATACAGGAATTCAGTCAAGTGGCAGGATATAAAATCAATGCACAGAAATCAGTGGCATTCCTATACACCAACAACAAGACAGAAGAAAGAGAAATTAAGGAGTCGATCCCATTTACAATTGCACCCAAAACCATAAGATACCTAGGAATAAATCTAACCAAAGAGACAAAGGATCTGTACTCAGAAAACTATAAAATACTCATGAAAGAAATTGAGGAAGACACAAAGAAATGGAAAAACATTCCATGCTCATGGATTGGAAGAACAAATATTGTGAAGATGTCAATGCTACCTAGAGCAATCTACACATTCAATGCAATCCCCATCAAAATACCATCCACTTTTTTCAAAGAAATGGAACAAATAATCCTAAAATTTGTATGGAACCAGAAAAGACCCCGCATAGCCAGAGGAATGTTGAAAAAGAAAAGCAAAGCCGGCGGCATCACAATTCCGGACTTCCAGCTCTATTACAAAGCTGTCATCATCAAGACAGCATGGTACTGGCACAAAAACAGACACATAGATCAATGGAACAGAATAGAGAGCCCAGAAATGGACCCTCAACTCTATGGTCAACTCATCTTTGACAAAGCAGGAAAGAATGTCCAATGGAAAAAAGACAGTCTCTTCAACAAATGGTGTTGGGAAAATTGGATAGCCACATGCAGAAGAATGAAACTGGACCATTTCCTTACACCACACACAAAAATAGACTCCAAATGGTTGAAAGACCTCAATGTGAGACAGGAGTCCATCAAAATCCTAAAGGAGAACACAGGCAGCAACCTCTTTGACCTCAACCGAAGCAACTTCTTCCTAGAAACATCGCCAAAGGCAAGGGAGGCAAGGGCAAAAATGAACTATTGGGACTTCATCAAGATAAAAAGCTTTTGCACAGCAAAAGAAACAGTCAACAAAACCAAAAGACAACCAACAGAATGGGAGAAGATATTTGCAAATGACATATCAGATAAAGGGCTAGTATCCAAAATCTATAAAGAACTCATCAAACTCAACACCCAAAGAACAAAGAATCCAATCAAGAAATGGGCAGAAGACATGAAAAGACATTTTTCCAAAGAAGACATCCAAATGGCCAACAGACACATGAAAAAGTGCTCAGTATCGCTCGGCATCAGGGAAATCCAAATCAAAACCTCAATGAGATACCACCTCACACCTGTCAGAATGGCTAAAATTAACAAGTCAGGAAATGACAGATGTTGGCGGGGATGCGGAGAAAGGGGAACCCTCCTACACTGTTGGTGGGAATGCAAGCTGGTGCAGCCACTCTGGAAAACTGTATGGAGGTTCCTCAAAAAGTTGAAAATAGAGCTACCATATGATCCAGCAATTGCACTACTGGGTATTTACCCCAAAGATACAAAAGTAGGGATCCGAAGGGGTACGTGCACCCCGATGTTTATAGCAGCAATGTCCACAATAGCCAAACTGTGGAAAGAGCCAAGATGTCCATCAACAGATGAATGGATAAAGAAGATCTGGTATATATATACAATGGAATATTATGCAGCCATCAAAAGGAACGAGATCTTGCCATTTGCAACGACGTGGATGGAACTGGAGGGTATTATGTTGAGTGAAATAAGTCAAACAGAGAAAGACAAGTATCATATGATCTCACTGATATGAGGAATTCTTAATCTCAGGAAACAAACTGAGGGTTGCTGGAGTGGGGGGTGGGGTGGGAAGGATGGGGTGACTGGGTGATAGACACTGGGGAGGGTATGTGCTCTGGTAAGCGCTGTGAATTTTGCAAGACTGTTGAATCTCAGATCTGTACCTCTGAAACAAATAATGCAATATATGTTAAGAAAAAAAAAAAAGAAGAAGAAGAAGGTAGCGGGAGGGGAAGAATGAAGCGGGGGAAATCGGAGGGGTAGACGAACCATGAGAGACGATGGACTCTGAAAAACAAACAGGGTTCTAGAGGGGAGGGGGGTGGGAGGACGGGTTAGCCTGGTGGTGGGTACTGAGGAGGGCACGTTCTGCATGGAGCACTGGGTGTTATGCACAAACAATGAATCATGGAACACTTCATCTAAAACTAATGATGTAATGTATGGGGATTAACATAAGAATAAAAAAAAAATTTAAAAAAAAAAAAATTAATGATGTACTGTATGGTGACTAACCTAACATAATAAAATAAAATTTAAAAAAAAATGCTACCACGACTGGAAGATTTTTAGTCACCTTAGAATTCTTCATGACTCCAGGGTCCTTTTTTAACACTCTTGCTTCTTTCAATATGGTTTAACCAGGCATGGAATGGGGAAAAGGACACCCTTCAAAAACAACAACAACAACAAAATCAGGCAGACCCTGAGTCCAAATACTGATGAATCCTGGCATAATGAGGTTTAGAGTGGCTAAAACATGGAAAATTTAAAGAATACACAAGAAATTGGATTGAAAATATCATAGAGTTAAAGGAACTTATAAGGCAAGTTCAGGATTTTGAACTTTATAGCATAGTAACAAACACAGGCAGCATTTGCTGGGTCCTTACACTGCACGATGCAGAGTGCCTTATACACATTATGTCCATGAACCTTCACAAGCCCCATGAGGTTGGTGTCCCAGCCACCCTCAGTTTTCATGTGGGAAAGCCAAAGATTCAAGAGACTGAGAAACTTGTATTAAATGGTGGAGCCGAGATTCCCAACTTGGCTAGCTGTGGAGCTAGCACCTTCCATGAGTCAAAGGGGGTGGGCGTCTGGAGTTTTTTAAAAAGGAGATTGACATGAAGGGACCAGCTGAGGAGAACAGGTGGAGGCAGGAGAGCTGGAGCCAGAGAGCCCACTGGCAGGCTGGTAACTCCCACTACAGTCCAGGCAGGAAGGGAAGAAGGAATGAATGAGCCGCTGGTGCTGGGGGTGGAGGACCCAGGTTAAGATTTTAGACAGACCTGAGGGATCCCGTTGCTGCAAATTGGTGGTTGTCTAAACGTGAGGCGTGAAGTGACCAGCAGAGGCCAAGGACAACTCTTGGGTTTCCCCATGGTTTGGAAGGGGCAGAGCCTGAAACCCTCCAAGCAGCAGGGACAGGTCTGGGAGATGAGAGGAGGGGTTCAGTTTGGGGCAAGTTCACAAGGGAAACCACCAGCAAAGACAAAGCATATTTGCATACAAAGAGGCAACAGAGCACAAGAGCAGGGGCTGGAGCCAGACTGCCTGGCTATGAATCTGAATTCTGACACTTAAAAGCTGTGTGACTGAGGGCAAGTAAGTTAATATATGTAATACACTGCCTGACACAGAGAAAGAACTCGGGACATGGTAGTTATTAGTATGATTATAGAACCAAATGAAATAAAAGTCAGGAAAGGCAGGAAGTTTCTCCCAGATCCCCGGTCCCTCCCTTATAGTGCATCCCTGTGCCATAGTTTAAAAGCTGTTTTGAGATGGGTTAGGAAGAACAGAGGGGCAGAAAGGGATCAGAGAAGACCCTACAATGGGTCCCTTCCCATTTGCTCCTAAGGTCAGTGCTATTTCCATTCGGATCGCAGACGGAGAATGGTCTCTGGTGTTGTCCTCGGTTCTTCACTTATTGGGTTGGGTGATTGCCCCACCCTTGAATTTGAAACTGACTCTTTTGAGGGGCCCCTTAGCTGTAAGTTTGTCTGTCCTGTGTTGATCATGGGGAAAAGAGCACACTCCTGAACTCCAACCAGATTGGCTGGATTTACGTTCCCCGTGGGAAAGGGGCAAAGATGGGGAATTCATGTTTATTAAGAACAGACACTGAGGAAGCACTTTATACATATTGTCTCAACAGTTCCTCATGGTGGACCTGTAAGGGTGGCGGTATGGTAAGGAAACTGAGGCACAGGGAGATTAAGGAACCTTCCAAGTCTCGTGGCTGGTGAGTGGCTGAGCGGGATTGTTACCCGGCTCTCCTGACTCCAAAGCTTGTCTCTTCCCATCACCCCCTTTGGCTGCTCATCACCCAGGATGCTGTCCATGGCAAGGCCAGTACCAGAGAGCTGATTACCCTATCCTAAAATACCATGTCTACACTTCCAGCACTTTCCACTGAAAGACAATGCTTACTAGAGGTAAGAGGCCCAACGGGATCTAGTTGGCTCCTGCTTAAATCACTGAACTGGGAGGTGGTAATGCAATTGCTATCATGCTCAGGGTTCCTTCCGTGCCCCTGAGGTTTTCTAGTCACCAGGCCCTGTAGCAGAATAACTGAAAATTATCCACAAACTTAAGTAAAAATGTGATACAGATCAGCATGGAAAGAAATAAACCACCAAGGTACCACTACCTATCTGTTTAAATTTTTTCTTAATTAAATACTGATTAAATTCAATCTCGATTTACCTTAGCAGAGAGTCCCGTGTGTAATCCCAGCATCTGAGGGCTCCTGGCTACGGTGGTATTCCATCAGTTTCTCCACGCCTTGACGCAGTAGTGGCAAGAGGAGTAGCCCCGTGTCCTTCTGGGAACACCACCACTTCCTCCCATTTCCCTCCTCATTTCAATTAAGCATCCACCACCCTGTGAACCTAAGGCTTTCAGTCTTTATCTGTTCTTAATAGGCATGATGCTTCTTCACTTCCTGAGCTAGGTGCTCCTAGTGTGGATTGTGAGAGGTGTGTGTGTGTGTGTGTGTGTGTGTGTGTGTGTGTGTGTGATGTATGTTTCTCTCTTGCTTCATCTTGTTTGGCATGCTTGTTTAGGTCTGCCAATTTCTTAAAGAGACCAATTTATCTTCCTGCCTGAGTGTATCCAGATTCCCACCTGCAGCAATGGCTGATGAACTTTCTTCAAGACAATCCTCCCTCCAAGATGACTACAAAGCCTAGACAAATTATTTTTTTGAAAAATCTATTTGAACATACTGGAAGGCCACTAAGGGAGCAAGGATTTCAGAGGCTAAAAGCCTGAAGGGAAAGCAAGCCAAGAGAGGTGATTCCAGCAACTGACAACTTTATGTTAATGATCAGAAAGCTGAGAAGCCATCCAGATATTTCAACCATCTCAAAGAGAAAGGCCCTCAGAGCCCCTGCCTGGCTTTCTGACAGAACCCCAGAACCCCAGGAAGGCAACATCCCAGGGACAAGAATAAATAAAACCCAACCATACGCTAGTTACAAAAAACACGCCTTAAGAATAAGGATACAGAACGGTGGAGAGTAAGACAAAAGAAAACAAATTCATGCAAACACTAAGCAAAAGAAAGATGGATCCACAATATGACTGTAAAACAAAGTAACTTTGGCTTTAAAGCAAACAAGCACCCCCAGGAAGAAGGAGAGCCATTTCATCATGATGACAAGAGTCAGTCCACCAGGAAAATACTAAAGTTCCAAGTTTGTGATGACCTGTCACAGTCAGGATTCATATGGGAGTGAGACACCACACCAGAAAATGGAGCCAGGAAATTTTAATATAAAGAATTGCTGGTTGAAGGGTGTCTGGGTGGCTCAGTCAGTTAAGCGTCCAACTCATGATCTCAGGTCAGGTCATGATCTCAGGGTTGTGAGATCGAGCCCCACATCAGGCTCCACACTCAGTGCAGAGTCTACTTGAGATTCTCTCCCTCTGCCTCTCCCCCTGCTTGTGTGTTCTCGCTCTAAAATAAATTTTAAAATCTTTAAAAAAAAAAAAAGAATTGCTGATTGACGAAAAGGTGATGAGCTACTAAAAAGGACGAGCAGGTTGAACCACAGGAAGCTGAGGGATGAACAGACAAGGTAGAACGTAGCAGCTCAGAGGAAGGCCCTGCCCCGCTGTGGAGGAGCCTGTTTAGCCGCCCCAGGAACAGCCCACCACTGATGTGGTGACAAATAGACTGGACCCACTCTCATTTCTGAGATCCACCAAGATGCAGGGTGTCCATCATGGGCCCATCCCCCCCCCCCAAAAAAACCAGTGGTGATAAGAATGATATTTGCTGGAAATTATTCAAGAATCCATCATAGAACACAAACCACCTTTCCCTTGTAATGATGGCACACTTCCCTCACAACCTTCCTGAGATCCTTACAAAAATAGAAGCACTTTGAGAATCATTCCTCCACAAATTCACTTCCTTTTTCTTTTTGTTACTCTTGGCCACCACCAACTTCCCCGGGCCTCCCTCATCTAACATAGGACCACAGGTATTGTCCCCATAGTTCTCAGAAATCCGGTGGCCAAATGAAATATGTGTGCAATTTAGTGAGAAAGAACAGCCAGCTCGCAGCATCTTGGGCATGGCCAGCAGCTGGGGAGGAAGCAGGTCTTAGCCAGGTGGCCTCTGCCTGAGCTCCCATGCCCGGCTCCTCTGCAGTCAGCCAGAGCTCTGGATGCAGACCAGCAGGCTGGAGTTAGGCCTCGTGTGCTAATGACACTGTTTCTTTTCCCTTTGGGGTTCAAGTCTGTGCTTGGCGTCTTCTGTGCAATTCCTCTCAGCTTCCATGCAACCTTTGATAATGTCCTGCCAACTTGGATACCCCTGGGTAGCATGGACAGCTTCAGGATGGACAAGGCTTGCAAAACCCTCAGGGGGCTTTCACTCCCCATGACCAGGGGCTTGAGCTGCTAGTTGTGGGGTGCCTTCCTCGACACCCACTCAGCACCCACCTAGCTGTGACGTGCCACTCCAAAAGGAAGAATAGACCAAATGGGCTATGACATTATTTTCCCTCTACCAGGGTCTCCTTCTCACCAAGACTGACAAAGAAAGAGGGGAGTAGGTTCTCAGATCTGTTCTCCCCAGTAGGTAGCTGCTTCCCTGCTTTCTGCTTAAAGTAATCCCCTAACAGCCGGAGCTGATGCCGGAATGCCCACCATTAGAAACCCTTACCTTTGGCCTTAGAAACTGTTTGTTTCCAGATTCTCTGTTAAAACCCAAATAGCCCAACATTTTGAGACAGCATTTCCCAAAGTGTGTTCCCCAAAATGCTCTTCAAAATGTTCTTAGTAAAATAGCCCCAGGGTTTAAACAGGAAAAAAGGGGTGGGAGGTGGAAATCAGTGACATATCACATGTGTCTCCTGAGGGGTCATGAGGCAAAGTATCATGGAAAGGCTCTAAAGAGCTCACAGTAAAGGAAATCATTTCATTATGTGTAACAGTGTTTCCCAAAAAGATCTGATCGTGAAACCTTGTTCTGTTTTTCCATCAGTAAATATCCCTCAAACAGAGGTTCTTTGGAAACCCCTGACTTAGGTCATGAATTTACAATAACTTAGTGAAACAGTGTCCAGATCTCTGAACTTGACATCAGGAAAACGTGATCTTCCATCACTGGTTCTCTGGCTTTGGAGAAGCCTCAAAACATTCTGATCGTCCACTTTGGAGAAGGGAAAGTTACAATAAATATGTACCTCAGAGGTTTTTGTAGTGAGGGCAGAGGTATACTGACTATAAATATGGTTTGTAGATAGTAAAGGGTTTTTCAAGTAATAGTAACATCAGCATAGTTATTATTCATCTAGCCCTTTGTGACTATGATTTTTATGCTTATCATTTTGGCCTCAGTGGCTTCACAGTATCCAAAGGAGCTGGAAGGCAGGTGAGTAAAGCAAGTGGGTTTGAAGTGGGTGGTAGAGAGCCAGGCAAATGGACTGAGACCCCACCAGGAGGCAGCCCCACCACGCCTGGGGCTCTCAGCCAGTGTCCAGTCTCCAGAGAGGCTCTTTCAGCCTCCAGCTGATGGGGCACAGAGAGCCGAGACACACACATGTGCTTAAGTGCAGCACACAGACCTTGACACACATGTGTGGAAGGGAAACATGCTCAGGACAGGGTCTCCAACGCAGGTCAGATTTCAGCTCTGACTGTGAAAGAGCCCTGGGTGAGCAGATCTCACCCCTGACAGCAAACCAGCCAGTTCTCATTCCGTTCAGCATTGAGCCTGTGGTCCGTAGAGATCTGTGGGTGATGGAACCAAAAAGCCACACACGGTGAGGCCAGGAGAACAACTTAGGAACAATGCAAAGAAGAGTCCCAGAGCCTCAGTGACAGCTGACAGCCCACAACCTCTGGTTCACACATCCCTGACAGCCAGATCCATCTACTTGTTCCTGCTGCCAGTTAGCTGGGGAGCCTTGAGGCAAGGGGCGTGCCCTGTTCACATCTGTATCCCAGCACCCACTGACCAAGGAAGGAAAGATGGAAGGAAGGAAGGAAGGAAGGAAGGAAAGAAGGAAGGAAGGAAGGAAGGAAGGAAGGGAGGGAGGAAGGAAGATAACTCAGATGAGACCACTGACATGGCACCCCCTCATGCCTCCCTCTCTTCCTCTCCCTCTTGAGGGGGATCTGCACTTTTATGGAGAAGAGGGCCACACCCTGAGAGTTCTGTGCACAGTGAAAGATCCTGATAACCCACAACCAAGACCAGTCTGGACATGCAGTTCTGCACAACCATCCCTCACACTCACAGATGCTAGTGAGGGTCCCCAAGGTACCACATCGGATCTGAAAAATGCCCAGATGTACTTGCCATTTTACCATAGGGACTGCCCTGATCTGGTTACACCAGACCCCAAAAGCTACACAGCAAATGCGATTTGACTGCAGACACTTAGTTTCCATATGTCACTCATCAAGCATTTCCTAATGAGGCTCCTTCTACCCCAGGCTTCTAGTAACCCTGCCCTTTAACTTTTGTATTCCGATACTTTGGCTTCTTTGGGGTCTTGCTGATCCTGGAGGAAGTACCCTTCCTAAGGTGAGTAGATTCTCCAGACAGTCAACAGCTTTCCAGTGAGCTTGACTTTCAAATGCAAACCAACCAACCCAGAACCTGGACCAACAACCACCTCCATTATTTCAAGTGCAAACCAACCACATCAGAGCCCATCCCACTTCAAAGCAGGAAACAGGAGAGGAAACCTACCACAAAAGGGCAGGACCTCTGTCATGTTCCTGCAAGGCCAAGGCTGGATGCTCATACAACAGCTTTGTACCCACCTCCAGATGAAGATGTTAGAGATCTAATCAGATTTCCCTCCTTACCAGAAGAGACAGAAGTATCAGTCAGTTATAAAGGTCCAGAGCTATGGGCAAGGGCTTTCTGATCAACCTCTGGTTCCTTTGAAGTTCTAGATTCATTCCACAAATAGTTATTGCATACCCTCAACTAGGCACTGGAGGCATGGGAATGAATTGGATGCATTCTCTTAGCACAAGGAGTGTGCAATCTAGTGAGGAGTCAGACATAAACAAAAAGGCCCATCAGAGGTACAGATGCTATCCTAGAAGTCAGTGGGGACACAAAGGAAAGTTGTCATTTCCACTGGAGGAGCTGATAGTGAACAAGAGGCCACCACAAAGGCTCAGAGGACAATGTCACAATGACTCAGGTGTGTGTAGTACTCTGGAGATTTCAACAGTGTTTTCACACTCTTTGTGCTATCAGGGTGACCGAGGTGGGAGCTTGATTCCCATTTTAGTTGGCCCATGAGGAAATAATAGCTCAAGCTTATGTAGCACTCACTAAGCATTTCACACATACTAATCTCTTCTGATCCCTGTAACAACCCGAGGAGGCAGGAACATTATTATCCTCATTTTACAGGTAAGGACAGGGATAGAGAGAGCTCCAGTGATCTGCCCAGCTCATCAGTAGAGAGCAGATTTAAAATACAGGCAGTGAGATGCCAGGACCCTGGCCCGGGAGGGGTCCTCTGCCACCTCTCAGGAGGCAAAGGCAAGGAAGCAAATCCTGCAGGAAAATCCAGGCATTCAGCCTCAATGCCCAGGGCCATGTTCACTCCTCCCAAGACAGAACAATTAGACAAAGTTTGGAAAACCTAGAAATAAAAGGAGGGAAAAGGGAGGGAGGAAGCACACTAACCTTTGCTGAGTGCCTACTTACGTGCCAGGCTGTTCTTATTGTCTAAGGAATGGGGGTCATACTCACCTGGCAGTTTTCAATTTTGGCCACCTTGAGTAGAAACTCCCAACCTAGCCCCCTACCCTAGCTTCACCTCCAAATCCAAACTTACCTGCCTCCCTCCTGGCTCCCCATCCAGCCTCCTTTCCCATCATGCAGCTTGTACTAGTGGTTTGACTTTTAGGGTTTCATCCATGTGAGTTTAGCTTTGCAGTAAACACAGATGCACCTGAGAGCAGGGACTGTGTTTTGCTTCTGCTCCGGATGAATTAGACATTGTCAGTGAGAGCCCAGGACACACTCACTAACTGGGTTGACTGGTCTTCTTAAAAGAAGGCGTAACACTCTCTTCCCTTAAAATAATTTATACTAACAATCTGATTTCTATTTCCTGTTATACAGAACAGTGATGGACACCTTCTCATTTCCTCTTTAGTACAAGGCTGTAGACCTGATTTTTCTCATCTTTGCAGAGAAGAGACCTAGCTTGAAAGAAGGAGCAGAGGATGTCTCAACCCTAGAGGCCATACCTGGGGGGCCCGAGCCTTGCTTGCTGCCCCCAGTGAGTAGGTTCTTGCTCATTCTGCACTCAGGGTCCAGAAGGACGCACTTCCAGGGCCCACGTGAGAAGGCATGGCCTTCAGAAGAGCCTGATGGATGCCCTGCATTGGGGAACTCAGATGAAGAAGCCTGGTGTCCACCCTGGAGGAGTGACAGCATGCAAGAGTCTTCCCACCATCTGTCTGCTGAGAAGGGCACAGAGATGGGACGGGATTCTTCAGCATTCTGGGTCCCCAACCCCTTCCCACCTTGAACCCGGAAACAGGAGGGGAAACATCACCACACCATAGTAGGACCTCTACTCACGTTCCAGCAAGGATTGTCCCCCTGCACAGTCAAGGCGAGTTTGGGGAGAGGCTGTCTGGGTTACACCTGCACCCTGCAGAGGTGTGGATTCCTGGCCCAGAAGCCTCTGCCTTTACCCTTCTCTGTTTGGCAACAGGCCCCAGGAACTGCCCATGTATTTCATACAGCTCTGCTGTGTCTTCCTGGAGGGATATTTCTCTCCACTTCCAAAGCATCATGTGCACATAATTCCAATATGCTTACTGAGTCGTGGCGGGAATTCGTGCAACCCAGCGTTGTGGCAGAGGACGGAGGCTTCGGTTATGTCAATGGGTTTTCTTTGGCAGGAATCCCACCCAGAACACCATTGCCACTGCCCTTGACGGAAGGAGTGAGGCAGCCCAGCCTGCGGCATGGGGACACACTCACCCCTGCACAGAAGGCCCCAACGCTTTGCCGCGCAGGTTTCAAGAAAGCAGGGGCTTGGGCTGCAAATGTTTCTGCTCCTTTGCAAAAATGCAGGAGTCAGGCAAACCATAAAGAGATAGGAGAGGAGCCCAAAGGCTAATAGATTTTACACTGGGGACACGCCTTCCTCGGGCGTACCCATTAATGAGTGCAACTAAAAGTGAGGACTTCTGGATTGGGTGGAACTTCGCCCCATACGGTGGTTTGGCCACTTTCAGAGTGTTTCTGTGGTGGGCACCCCCACCCTGGTCTGTGCCCCCAAGAAAAATAAGCTTGGTTTAGCCTCCATTCTGGAAAGAGTGCAGCTAGACTGCCTGCCACCCTGCCCCCCTCAACATCCCAACAAGGTAGGCATCTCCATCCAGATGGCTTCTAATCTGCTCCTGAACAAGCTCCAGAAAGTCCATTCTTGACCTGGGATGTGACTGCATTAAGAAGGTCCACTAAGCGCTCCTTCTGAGACTCGGCTGTAGGTCATGCTGGATACCTCACGCACCATCCCAAGAAGCCCTTTTTTATTAGCTGTAAAAACAGGTTTAAACTCGCCAGGGTTAATGGAGCCAGTAATTGGTGGACAGGAGTCCGTCGACTTCTCTTGGTTAAATGTACTAAATAGTTCATTTCAGCATAACTGCAGACAACCCATTTAGCATTGAATACAGAGAAGGTATCGCGTATCACCTCCGGCCACCCCTCAGTAGTGCACATCCGGGCCTCGCAGACCACAGCCCATCTTCCACCCGTCTTCCTCACCTGGGACCCATGTGTCACCCCTAGTTCTCTGCCCAGCACAGTCACTCCCAACCCGGTCTCCACCCTGGTGGCCCTGCCTTCTGACAAGATCAGTACAGACACCGATTACCCGAGATGCAACCAGCCACATGTCTGTGCTCTGGCAGCTTAGGCTCCCAACTGCTTTGACCCAACCAATTCTGTCCAGTGCTAGAACCAAAGGCACCTTGTCTTCCTCACTGCATAGATGCCTCTTACTGGGTCTTCACAACTGTCCGATAAGATAAATAAAGTATTTTTGTTTTTGTGTTGTAAATAATGCATTAAATTGGGATTCAGAGAAGGGCCACGGCAGACAGAGTACAAGCTGTGGAATCATAAAGACAGGATTTGATTCCAGCCCCCCTCCTGCCTGAGTGAGCTCGGACAACTTATTCAGTTGCCTTGAATCTCAGGTTCATCATCTGTAAAATAGGAATAATCCAGCAGGTAATTGAGAAAACAGAGCGGAACAGCAGAGAAGATACAAATCTCTGTCAAGAAATAGGAGACCGAAGAAGTGCTCATAAGCAGGGCAGCAGGGCAACGTTGGTGAAGGGAAAATGAACCCCCAGGTCCAGCCGACTGACCTTAATCCTTGCAGGCAGCTGGGTCCAGAACTTCAATCCAAGTTCAAAGAGATCAGGAAATGGAAATAAGATTGTTAATATAAATTATTTTAAGGGAAAAGAGTGTTAATGCCTTCTTTTAAGACCAATTAACCCAGTTAGTGAGTGTGTCCTGGGCTCTCACTGACAATGTCCAGCTCATCAGGAGCAGAAGCAAAACATAGTCCCTGCTCTCAGGTGCATCTGTGTTTACTGCAAAGCTAAACTCACATGGATGAAACCCTAGAAGCCAAAGGTACAAGCTGCGTGATGGGAAAGTAGGCTGGATGGGGAGCCAGGAGGGAGGCAGGTAAGTTTGGATTTGGAGGTGAAGCTAGGGTAGGGGGCTAGATTGGGAGTTTCTACTCAAGGTGGCCAAAATTGAAAAATATCAGGTGAGTATGACCTCTATTCCTTAGACAATAATAACAGTAAAACTTCCTTTCAAGGAATGCCTAGTAGATGCTGAGGGCTCATTTGGTTTTCTCATAATCACGAAACTATTTTACAGATCATAAAACCAAGACCCCAAGACTTAAATCCCTTGACAAGGGTCAAACAACTAATAAATGACAAAACCAGGATTCAAAACCAGATCTGTTGGATTTTCTCTGTTGAGATAGAGAACAATGAGGCTTACATACAGAAAATCTCAGAGACCAAGAGGAGAGAAAACTAAGAGGCAAAGTCAAGGGTCAAGAAAAATCTAATGGGCTGTGAGCAAGGGTGGAAGAGAAACTAGAGGGTGGTGCTACTCTGTAGCACTCAAGTGTCTCGGGTGTGTCTTTCTTGACCTTTGGGCATGTTACGTGCGCAGGGCAGACTGTTTTAAAACTATGATAGCTGGTTGGGAAAGATACTGAAGTATCCATGAAGTATTCAGTGAGTACTGAAGAAAGGGGGGGGGTACTTCCGGGGGGGGGGGGGGTGGGTCCGGGTTCACACACTTCAATATTACAAGACCTCCACCTTCCTCCAAGCATTCAAGAGGGCACTGGGGCTGTTTTATCTTCTTGTCCGTTCCACTTACAGCACTTCCTTTTTGCAAACAAGAACAGTCACAAGATAACATTTTTCACCAGCTAGGGTAAGTTGCCTTTTTTTGTTGGCTCTATTGATCTTACTCAATGTCCTGTAGGTTTTGGTGAAAATGCAGGCAGCATTGAAAATTGGTGCACCTCTTTTAGGCATAACTGAGACGTTCTTTTGATTAATAACTATTTCGTGAGCATTTCCCATAAGCCCAGCACGGCACTGGGTACTAAGGATAAGGAGCAAAATACAGGTCACGGACTTAAGGGAACTCAAGAGCCAGTGGGGAAGAGAGCAACTCAGAGTGCTAAGCTTTCTGCTTCGGGAAACACAAGGTACCGTTCATCAGGAGCCAAAGAATATTGTGGCAGTTTACCCACGATGTCTATTTCCAGAACGTGATACTTAATACATAAATATGCTCGGGGCGCCTGGGTGGCTCAGTCGTTAAGCGTCTGCCTTCGGCTCAGGTCATGATCCCAGGGTCCTGGGATCGAGCCCCACATCGGGCTCCCTGCTCTGCGGGAAGCCTGCTTCTCCCTCTTCCGCTCTCCCTGCTTGTGTTCCCTCTCTCGCTGTATCTCTCTCTGTCAGATAAATAAATAAAATCTTTTAAAAAAAATACATAAATATGCTCACTGAAGCACAACTTTTATTAGTTGAAAGCAATACATATGCCCAGTAGTTTGAACTATTAAGTAATTTATAATACACCAAGTAAAGACTTTTGCTTGTATTTAAAAAATGGTGCTATGTGGGGCGCCTGGGTGGCTCAGTCGTTAAGCGTCTGCCTTCGGCTCAGGTCATGATCCCAGGGTCCTGGGATCAAGCCCCGCATCGGGCTCCCTGCTCGGCGGGAAGCCTGCTTCTCCCTCTCCCGCTCCCCCTGCTTGTGTTCCCTCTCTCACTGTGCCTCTCTCTGTCAAATAAATAAATAAAATCTTTTTTAAAAAAAAAAAGGGTGCTATGTGTTCTTTTTTTATATACCAGGAGGAGGAAATTCTTGCATTGTTATGTTACATTAAAAATTAGTTATGCTATGCTTAAAGCATAGGAAAAAAAGACTGGAAGGCAATAACCAGGTGAGTACCAATAAGTGTGTAACAAGCAAAAACAAAAACAAACCAAAAAAACTCAGCTTATAGCATGTGCCAATTACTGTGATGAAAATGCCCCCACCATGACTGATTTTAACTGCCTGTGTGACGTCACTATGTCTTGAAAGGGGGAATCAATGCATTCATTTGGCTTCCACACACTGGTACAAGCTAGCTTCAGCACCACTGGCAATAACCCCAGGATGTTGACATAGTTTAGATGATGTAATTATGGGCCATATTATTTTTTATTTGTACTTTCCAAATTTTCTGTAATGCAATGAAGGAAAAGAACATCATGTTTAGAAAGCTCACGTCCCCAGGGGAATAGCCTTTTAGCAAGGGGGGCCATTAGCTGAGGATCCTACCTGAAAAATACTATTAGGCTTTCTCTTTGCACACTGGACTAAATTATTCTTGTTATTTGGTTTCACATTGTGTTCACTGAATAATGTCAGGAGCTAGAGTGAGCCAGAGAACACGGTCCTTTCTTTGTCCTGACACAATCCACCCAGGCAGGAAGTGCTCCGAGAGCTGAGCCGGAAGAAAGAGGTCATCACGAAACTATGTTACAGCCAACCAAGAGTCCGCCGTGGTCCACTGAGTCAAAATCTTTTTATTGAGTTGTGCAGTTTTTTCCCTAATGAAAATTAGGTTAATGCAACATTAACCTCCGAGAAGCACGATGTCAAATAGGTGAGTCCTGAGGCTAGCCATTTATCCTCAGTTTTCACAGCTATAAAATGGGCACACTAGTACACATTGGTAATCATGTCACAATGGTGAGAATCGAATGGGATAGCAAATGTGAAGTGCTGGATAGCGCTAATAGATATTAGTTCTTAATTGACCCTTTTGCTTACTCTACCACCTCAGGAAGGAAAGGAAAGGTCCAAAGAAATGTCAGCCCACAGAAAGGGATTAATGATCGATGAGAAGCTCGTGGTCTCACAAATAGCC
The DNA here is from genome assembly GCF_002201575.2 of Neomonachus schauinslandi. Lineage (NCBI taxonomy): Eukaryota > Metazoa > Chordata > Mammalia > Carnivora > Phocidae > Neomonachus > Neomonachus schauinslandi. Next base: position 8,757,185 of record NC_058412.1, on the reverse strand, counting down.
CCAGAGGCTTCAGAACGGCAGTAGCACACATGTTTCCCATCTGCCGTGGCATGAAACCACGCATTTATGTTTTCATAAAAACCTCAATTCTGTCCTAAATACACAGCTATCATATAGCAAGAAAAAAAAAAAAAAATGAAGTTCTTTAGAAAGTCAGATTTCTTTCACATCCAGACCTGGAGCTCAGACAACACGACCCAATTTCAGAGAAGAAGCGACACAGAGCTTGTGCCCACAATCCTAAGAGCAGCTTCCAACCACCCCCTTCCCGCCAAGAGACAGAGTCTAATAGGGAGAGGTGGCAAATTGCTAGGTGCGATTCTGTGCAGTTCACACACAGAAATATGTACCTTGATTGAATTCACAGAAATTGCACTCTGCTTTCAGAAAAGACAAGTGCTTATCTCTCAAAGCACTAAGGAGAAGTAGATACATGGGCCAAGAGCTTCAGGTCCTCAAAACAACCAGCAGACCCACCTTTCCCTTCCTCACCTAGGAGGGCTGTACTCATCGGCATGTCTGGCACCGACAGGCGGAACCCTGCTTGCTCTGGAGCAGAATGAGCACACAGACTCTGCAGCTCTCTTGCAGAGCCAGACCCCAGGAAGAATGTGCTCCTCCTGGAGCCAGGGCAACCGGCCTTCAAGTGGCTCTTTCCTTCTGCTCTGACCAGAGCTAAACTCTTTCCTATACATTAGCCTTTTTGTTGTTCTATCCAGGGATTGGAAGGCACTGGGGACAAAACATGATTAAAAGCAACCCAGCAATGATGATTAATTTTATGTCAACTTGGCTAGATTATTGTGTCCATTTGTTTGGTCAAACACGAATCTAGATGTTGCCGTAGAAAGTGCATTTTGGATGAGATTAACATGTAAGTCAGTAAATTTTGAGTAAAGCAGATCACCCTCCATAATGGGGGTGGGCCTTGCCCAGTCAGTTAAAGACCTTTAGAGCAAACACCAGTTTCTCAAAGAAGGAATTCGGCCTCCAAACTGCAACACAGAAGTTCAGCCTGGTTTCCAGCCTTCAGATTCAAGACTGCAGCATCACCTTGGACCTGAATCTCCAATCTGCTGGTTGCCATCCAGATTTGGGACTTGCCAGCCCCCACAATCAATATATGAATGATTCTTTTAAAATCTTGACAGATCGGGACACCTGGGTGGCTCAGTCAGTTAAGTGTCTGACTTTGGCTCAGGTCATGATCCCAGTGTCCTGGGATTGAGCCTCGCATTGGGCTCCCTGCTCAGTGGGGAGTCTGCTTCTCCTTCTCCCTCTGCCCCTCCCCACTGCTCATGTGCTCTCTGGCTCTCTCTTTAATAAATAAATAAAATCTTTAAAAAAATCTTGACAGATAGATAGATGATAGATAGATGATGATAGATAGATGATAGATAGATAGATAGTAGATAGATAGATAGATAGATAGATAGATAGATAGATAGATAGATGATAGATAGATAGATGATAGAATCTGTATGTATCTGTATCTGTGGATATATAGATTCTATTGGTTCTGTTTCCCTGGAGAAGCCTAACTAATACACCAGCAAACACCTCTCTATTGTCAAAAACCAAGCAGTCCAGAGGGGCAGAGGACTTGCCAGCAGACCTAGAGGGTTCTCCATGCAGGTGCGAGCTGCCGGGGAACACAGACATAACCCCTGCTGGTGGGCTGCTCGTGACTCTCCATGAGCTCCATGTCCATGATTACCTTGTGTGATTACCTCATGTGAAAGCACCAGGTAGGTCTGAGGCCTGGCCCATGGGGCTAAAAAGCCCCCAGACTCCTCACCCTCACCTCTGCAAACAGTCAGTAAATGATGGCTGGAACCTTTACTCCCACAGTGAAGTTGGGTAAGAGAGACAAGGAACCCACCCTGGGAGGAGAGAAGGTAAGGAATTCAGACTGTTAGGAGAGAAGATCTGACTTTGCAGGCTGTGCCCTGTGGCGTCGCAAAGCTGCTCAGAGAACCTGCAGCAGTATGAGTGAGGAGTGAGAAGAAGATTCAGTGACAAGGTGTGCTCCAAGGCAAGGCTTCTCAAACTTGAAGTATGCAAAGGCATCACTACCATAGCTTGTTTAAAAAAAAAAAAAAATGCAGACTCCAAAGCTCCCATGGAATGTTTTGCTCAGAAAGTATCGGGTAGGGCCCAGAAAAGGACTTTCAACAACACACCCCAGGTGATTCTAATACAGACACTACATGGCTCACAAATAGGGGCCATTTTGTTGGCAAGGCCAACGACTAGTTAATACAACGGGGAGAAGGGACTGCCCTACCCCCCTCCATCCCATCCCATCCCATCCCATCCCATCCCCTCCCACGCTTCAGTCCAGGCAGCAGGAGGAGACGGAAGCCCAGGCAGAGGATGGTCATGGCCCATCCAATCTCTGGTCATCCAGCTTCCCATCTCTTTCTGTCTCATGCAAGTGGAAGGAGCAGTCTACTGGGACAGGAACAGAAGACCTCATCCCTGTTGCTCCTCTGGGGTGCAGCGGGGGTGGCTTAACTTGAAACTCTGGGAAAGGAAAATCTAATTCCAGACACAGTCATTAGTCAAGGGTTCATCTGAGATAGAATCGCATTGAGCTGACATTCATTTCCCCTTCTCAATTAGCAGAATTGTGATAAAGAAAATGGCATTAGTCAACATGAGGGGCTGGAAACGAGCGACTCTCAGATTCAAGTTCCACCCTGATATTCAAGCACAGGGGTTGCAAATTCCTCCTTCAATGCTGGCGCCTTCTCAGTGGTAACACTCATCCAACTGCCTCCTGCAGCTCAAATTCAGGGCCTCACCCCTTCCTTCAAGTCCATATTAAGGAGCGCTTCCCAGGCACCTCACTCCCTTTCCTGACTCTCCCGACCCGCACCCCTGCAGACTTGCTTCCAGCCTGTGGAGACTTCCTCTGCAAGAAGCATTACCCAGCCAGCTTAATTACTCCTTCCTTTCTCCTCAGTGACCTGACCGGAGGCGGAAACACCACCCCATATTTCTCCATCCGTCATTTTAACTACCCCGCGGTGGCTCATAAGTGTCCTCTGTTCTGTTCATCACCGGAGTACCCAGGGCTTCCTGAATAGCACATCAACCCAACCACACTTGGGAATGAAGGATGTTTAAGCATTCCACTTTGTAACCTTTCTCTATAATAAGAATGCTAAAAATTACAAAGGGCAGAGCTGGAGGTTAGAACCAAAGAGGGGGAGAGAGCGTTGGGTGATTTGGGGATGGTTTTATGCACTGGAGCTTTAGAAAAGCTAATGAGAGTGCAGGCCCCAGTGACAGGCATCTGGGAAGAAGGGAGAGGGAGTCAGGTCAGGGAGGCTCCGAAACTCCGCCCTCGGTGGCAAGGAGTCACCCCCAGGCCCGTGCTAAAGCTGACGGCGTGGTGTTTGGAAGAGGAGGTGGCATCGGGTAGAGAGGAAATTAGCGTCTTGGGGTTTCCTCCGGTAGCTAAGCCAAGCTCACTGGGTTAGTAAGTTATACAACATTCTTCTTTCCCTCAGTAGCCAATCACGGGGTGTCTGCATAGGCACGAGGCCCGTGAGAGGCAGCCATTGCAGGGCTGTGGGGAAGTGGGTCTGATGAAGCAGCTACCGGACCCCAATATGTAGAGACACGCGGGGCTCTGCTACGGTCCATGGCTAGACACGGCATGGGCTATACTGCTGTCTCGACGCCCCCGATGGGCCCCACCACCCCCTGGGATGCATCCTCTGATGTAGCCCCCTCCCACGTTGGCTCGGGTGCTGGTCATGTGACTTGCTTTGGCCAGTAGCGTGACAGCAAATATGCAGCAGCAGAGAGACTTGACGGCTCCTGAGGGACCCTCCTCCTGGGGAGGCCGGTGGGAGAACAACGGAGACGGCTTGGCTGCCAGCCCCAGCGAACCGCCAGATACGGGAGTGAGGTCACCTTGAATCACTTCTTACCCGTAAAGCAGCCAAACGACACGAGTGGCCCCAGACCAGACTAGCTAGCCAAGGCCAAACTGCACATACGAGAAAATAAATGATTGTTATTCAAAGCTACTGGGTTTGAAAGGGTTTGTTATGCAGCAATAGATAACTGTTACCTTATACTTCTTACTGGGAGGGCCTGCAACAATTCAGAGAAATCATGCTTTATAAAATTCAACAGTTATGCCTGATATAAAACTCATCATGAACCGACAATAAAGAACCTTCACAACCTGACAGGCTATCTTCCAAACACTCACAAGCAAATGTAAAAATAATGGTGAGATATTAGAGGTGTTACCATTAAAGTAGGAGCAAATGTCTACTATCACTGCTTCCGCTCAACATTGTAGTAGAAGTCCTTGATAGTCCAACGGACAAGAAAAAGCAAAGGTGTAAGAATTAAAAATAAAGGAGAAAAAAACCATACCTATTTACAGACAGTGTGATTGCCTGGGGTTGGCTGAAAAATGCCCGCCCCCCAAGATGTCCATGTTCTAATCCCCAGAACCCATGAATACAACCTTCTATAGCCAAAGGGACTCTGTCAGTGTCATTAATTAAAGGATTTTGAGATGTGACATTATCCTGATTTATTGAGGTGGACCCAGTGTATTCACAGGGCTCCTTATAAGAGGGAAGCAGGTACAAAAGTAACATTCTATAAAAGAGCTGAGAAAAATCCAGCAAAAGATATACAAGACCTTTATTAAGAAAATTATAAAACATTTTTAACAATATGAAAGAAGACCTTTGTAAGCAGAGAAATATGCCATGCTTATTATGAAGATCTCATCACAAAGGAGGCATTTTTCCCCAGATTGATCTAGGCAATGAATGCTTGTTCCTAGCTGGCACCTGTGTCCTCCTATGATGGAAGAGACTAGATCTCTCTGGAACCTCTTATATTAATTTCATTCATGAGGGCTCCACCCTCATGACCTAAGCACATCCCAAAGGGCCCATTTCCTTGTAGGATCATCTTTGGGATGACTTTAACATATGAATTGGGGGGGGGCACACGCACTCAGGTGATAGCAGTAATATTTCAAGAGATGTAGGCACTGACCATGCAGATCCGTGGGAAAAGAGCATTCTCAATAGAAGGATCGGCCGCAGTTAACTTACAAGAACGTCGAGGCTTGTAGAGGTAAGGTTACTAGCATCATTGCGTATAATCTAACAGCTCAGTACAGATTTAACCCAGGTCTCTCTTATTCTAAAGTCTGCAGTCCTTTGGTTACACCATTTAAATAACGTATCCTTAAAATTAATGTCAGGGCTGGGATGCCTGGGTGGCTCAGTCAGTTAAGCATCTGCCTTGGGCTCAGGTTGTGACCCCGGGGTCCTGGGATCCAGCCCCGCATTGGGCTCGCTGCTCAGCAGGGGAGCCTGCTTCTCCCTCTCCCTCTGCCCCTCCCCCCATTATGTTCTCTCTCTCTCTCTCTCAAATGTATGAATAAAATCTTAAAAAAAAGTTTTTTAAATTAATGTCAGGGCTTTCTTACCCCAAAGTCAAAATATTTTTCAAGACATAATAGTAATCCTCAGACTTGACTCACCAACTCTTTCCTTGTTTCCCACCAACCATTCCTAATGCTCTCGCACCTGTTCGTCAGCCTCACCAGGGCCCCTCAGTCTTATCCCACACACCATACATTTACCAACCTCCACATGACTTCCATGCCAGCCCTTCACTTACCAACGTGCTATCCCTGCTGGTGAACTTCTACTTGGCCAAGGCCTTCTCAAGTGGCGTTTCCTTTACGACACTTTTCCAGCTTCCCAAGGAGAAGGAATCGCTCCCTCCTCAATGCTCCCTTAGAAATTCAGTCACATGGAAGCCACACCGTGTGGCCTGTGTTTATCTGTCTATCCCTCCAGACCGTAGACTCTGAAGGACCCAGTCAGTATCTGATTCATCTTTCTTCCTAGCACTCACCACAGAATAAAGGATCTCAGTAGATGTTAAATCAAGGTAGTTCAAGTGGAAAATGAGTGAAATATTAATGACAGTGAAAACCAAAGCATCGTGAAGTAAGTCAATTGTGATGTTCAATAGAAACTATGGTAAAAGATAATAAAACCCTAAGATTTACATTTGGGCATAAAACGATGTGCCGCCCAATGAGTATATTCAAGATTTACTAAATATTACACAAATAAAGGAAGGCATCAAGAAGACCAGGCTAAAAATGGCAGCCAAGCTGCACGCAACACTTGCTAATTGGTTGTGTTTGTTGGAAGAGTGTCTCCATGTAAATACATTTTTTTTCAGAAAGATGCTTCATGGAACTGGTGAGCCACAAATATGCCTTGAAAGCTAAACTCTGGATATTGGGTTATTTCACTGGGTACAGACTTAGAGAAGACTCCTATTCATGATGGAATTCATTCTTCTGCCTCTAGGAATGTGTATTTACTTAATAATTTTAAAGACTCTTGCTTCAAACCCAAACATTCTAAAACCACATTAATTCATGCACAGGAATTATGTACTTCATTACAAAAAAAGAGAGGGAGAGAAATCAAAAGATAGTCCCTCCATTGCAGGGTTTGTAAATAAAATATTTGTTAATCAAATGAACAGGGGTAATGCTATTATAGGAAGAATCTGAGACCTTTATGGAATCTCCCATTTTCTTACTCAGCCCTTAGGGTACCCTACTTGTGTTACACATCATGGTAGCCATTAGCAATATGTGGCTAATGATCACTTGTGCAACCAGGGAATCAAATTGTCAATTTTACTTGAGTTTCAATTCATTAAAAATCAAATTTAAATAGGCACGTTTAAATTGAGCTAGCTACTATGATACTGGACAGCATAAATACAGAATATTTCCATCAGAAAGTTCTACTGGATAGCATTATTTGAACTTTGCTGTAGCTGGCCCAAATACAATAAATATGAATCAGATTAACAGTGACCAGTTACACTAGCCAAGATATGGAAGCAGCTTAAGTGTCCATTGATTGATGAATGGATAAAGGTGTGTATACACACACACACACACACACAGAAATATTATTCAGCATAAAAAAGAATGAAATCTTGCCATTTGCAATGACATGGATGGAGCTAGAGAGTATAATACTAGGTAAAATAAGTCAGTCAGAGGAAGACAAATACCATATGATTTCACTTCTCTGGAATTTAAGAAACAAAACAAATGAGGAAAGGGGAAAAAGAGAGAGAGGCAAACCAAGAAACAGACTCTTAACTGTAGAGAACAAACTGATAGTCACCCGAGGGAAGGGGGATGGGGGGATGGGTTAACTAGATGATGAGGATTAAGAAACACACTTTTCATGATGAACACTGAGTAAGGTATGGGATTGTTGAATCACTATATTGTATACCTGAAACTAATACAACACTGTATGTTAACTAACTGGAATTAAAATAAAAACTTAAAAAAAAACAAAGACCAGTTCATCAAAAATAAACTCTGACACTGGGGCACATAAAGAGGTCCCTGCCTTCAAGGAGACAGATGTGTGAAAAATAAAACAGACAGGAGTCCCTAATGAGGGTATGCATAGGAGACAGATGTGTGAAAAATAAAACAGACAGGAGTCCCTAATGAGGGTATGCATAGGAATTATGTAAAGGAGCAATTCACTATATATAATAGATTTAAAAAAAACTTCAGCAGAAGACATGATATTTGCACCAATTCATATAGAAAAGACAAATTTGAACAAGGGATGGAACAAAAGCAGAGAATCATTGAGCTGAAGAACAGCCACGATTGCAGGCACAGAAAAGAGTCCCAAAAGGTCACAAGGTTGGGTGGACAGCTCACAGCCTGGTGAGGCTAGAACGTACCAGCTTTGTGGAGAAGGGGCAAATGACAGCTCAGTGGGGAAGCATGAGCCCTTGGAGACCACGTGAGGGAGTTCAGAACTGTCTTTGGGGGCAAGGGGGACTTGTGTCCTGTTTCAAGTAGAAAGGTGATGTGGCCGGATCTGTGCTCTGAAAAGGTCATTCTGGCCGTGGCGAGGAAAATGGGCAGGATAGAGCTGGGTTAGAAATGTGGAGACCTAGGAGGAGGCCGTGGACTTAAAGCAGAAGAAAGAGGACCAGGCTGAGCTGGGGCAGAGGAGGTGAGGCTGGAACGGAAGCAAGGGATGTAAGGGTTGTTTATTCAAAATGGATGAATATTTGTTTTAAAAAGACTCTCTTTTTTTGAAAATATAGCAAGTGTGAGACGTGTGATCATCCTGACATCCCGATAACATATGTTACAAGAGAAGGTGTTGCTGCAATTTTTATGATGGGCTCTCATGAAAGCTCGCAAAACCACTCCAAAATGCTGAGCACACAGCCAACCTGAGAAAGCCCACCCCCACGGCGGAGATCAGGCCCCCCACATGGCAGCTGCAGTTTTCGTTCCTCAGGATGAGAGCAGGTACCAGCTGCGGCCAGGGGAACAGGGCAGGGACGGGGAAGAGGGAGGACCAGCCCTCGTCCTCCCTCAGAGACCGTGCACAAAGCCCTGGCAAGACCCCAAGATGTGGAGTCACACAGACCACACTCTCGGGCCCCGCTCAGCAAAAAAAAAAAAAAAGCTGGGCTTTGAGCAAGCTACAGAACTATCTGAACCCTAATTTTCTCACTTATAAAGTGGGAGCAAGACCACGCCCCTTGTAAGTCTTCAGGAGTATGAGGAGAGCCTAGTGAGGGCCTTGAATATGTTGATTCCCTTGCCTTCTCCCAAACACACCCTCTCTAGGTAGCCAACCCCCCAAAGCTCTAATGGAAAGAGCTCAGATCCAGCCTACAGCCTAAAGTCTTTTCTACTCCTGTTACATTTTTCTCATTTTAGAAGATTTATTTATTTATTTTAGAAAGAGAGAGAGCGAGCAGGGGGTGGGGCAGAGGGAGAGGGAGAGAGAGAATCTCAAGCAGACTCCCCGCTGAGTGCAGAGCTGGCTGAGGCTGCAGGGCTTGACCCCAGGACCCTGAGATCATGACCTGAGCCAAAATTAAGAGTCGGACGCTCAACAAACTGAGCCACCCAGGCACCCCAACCTCTGTCACATTTTCCTTTGCTTCCCCCTCTCCTTGATAAAATCTAAGTACCCTTGTAGGCTTGGGAGGGGCTGCTGTGGGGCCTGCAGGGCCTGGGCAAAGAAGGCAAATGGACCTGAGCTGTCCAGAGCTGCGGGTGCCCCTGGGGATGGTGCAGCCCCCACGAAGGGCCTCCGCACAGGAGGTCCCGGGGAAGGGGCGGGGTGTGCAGCTGAGCTAGAATGGGTGGCCCCAGACATCGTGGGCTGAGGAACAGAGCTGGTGTCCCAGTCTACCTTCCTCCTCAAGGCAGGGCAAAGGGACAGGGAAAGAAACTGAGGCTGACGCTGATCCATCTCATAATACAAAGAAAATAGGCTGGAACACCGACCCTGTGCTTGGCCAAAGCTGAGAGGCCACATAAGAGAATAAACAGAAAATCGCATGAATTTTTTAGATCTACTGGTTTACATTATGGCTTTCTCATCTTTAGGAGGCAGCCCCTGCCAGGGTCCCTCTCTTATTACTACCCAGAAAGTGACCATATGGAGAACAGTTTCTCTAACAGCTTGTTGCCAAGAGCAAATTCTTAGATTTCTTCATTCCTCAAAGTACAAAGCAAGTCCTTAGGCCTGCATTTGCATTTCTGGTTTCCTGTCTGAAGACGCATTGCTTCCTCAAGAAACTGACACTCTTTAGATGCCATCTGTCCCCTCCCCATGGTGGAATAACCTTCCTTAACAGGTCTCTTTGGAACAGCCGTGCCAGGATCTACTGTGACAACTCCAAGTGCAGTCAATACATATGTAGCTAGAGTAACTGAGAGGAGTCTACTTGTTCTGGAAAACCTTGAAGAGCACAACTAAACAAAAGGGCATGTTGTAAACTTCTCACATTTGTCGTCTAAACCATTTAAGCTGAACTTTTCTGAACTCTGTTCACATCTTACGTAACTTAATAGGGTCCTGTGGGATTTTCATTAAGAAGATTAAAAATGCCTGTTGCTTTTCTTTTAAGAAATTTCTACATGGTTCCGACATGGTTACAACAATCCTATGTGGTAGGTTGTTATGGAAATTGTATTTCCCCCAAAATTCCTATGTTGAGGCCCAAACCTCTAGTAATCAGAATGTGACAGCATTTGGCGGCAGGGTCTTTAAAGAGGTGATTAAGTTAAAATGAGGCCTTTAGGGTGGGCCTTGTCCAATCTGACTGGTGTCTTATAAGAAGAGATTACAACACAGAGAGAGATACCAGGGGTGAGTGTGCATGGAGGGACAACTGCGTGATGAGGCAGCAAGACGGTGGTCATCTGCAGGCCAAGGGGAGGCCTCAGAGGAAACCAAACCTGCCAGCACCTTGATCTTGGCCCCTAGCCTCCAGAGCTGTGAGAAAAGAAATTTCTGTTGTTTAATCCATATGACAGCCCTAACAAACTAATACCTAGGTAGATTATAAAAATCACAATATTTCAGCTGAGAAAATGGCCTGGGGTTATAGAGCTAATCCTAGCATCAGAACATGGACTTGTAGAAACTCACGCTTTAATGCTACCATACATGGTTTCCCCTTTTGCAAACAAGTTAGGTTTTAGGCATATTTTGTGAAATTATCATTTTTTAAGTGAGTTTGCTTGAAGACATTATCTCTAAAGTGAATTCCAGTTCCATCTCCCATCTCTAAGCGGTTACCTAAGCCCCACTCAAACCCAGTGCCTTCTTCCAAACACAATAAACACCAGCTATACCACAAATTCTACTGCAGTTCTGGCTACGGTTTACTAAATTTGTTTCCTATGACCAAAATAAAGAAATCGAGAAAGGAAAGAAGGCTTAGAGCCCTCACATCTATCACTCTCAATCTACCACATGAATAATGATAACTCCACTTTATCCAGACAGAACCCGGAGGTCGTGTGTGGGAAGCATGGGAAGAGAGTGGGATGTTGGTGGAAAGAACATAAAGTTGGATCAGGTCAAATCAGGATAGAAAACCTCTAAACAGAGATCCTGGGTTTAATGTTGTAGCTTGGAGGGGTTCAAAAGGGCTCCCACAATTTGTTCAAAACATGGACCAGAGGTGGCCCCCACTAAGTGAGGCTGAAATGCCAGAACTATCTATATCCTACAGAAGAAGACAGGCAAAGGTGTAGGAAGATTGGAATGAGGGAGTCCTTGTCCCGTGAGACCTACTCATCCACCCAGGAAAGGTCGAGGACACACCTTCACCACAAGTGGGACAGATTTGTGAGGGGCCCCAGAAAACTTGAAAACTCCTCAGGTGCCAGGGTGGCTCGGTCGTTAAGCGTCTGCCTTCTGCTCAGGTCATGATCCCAGGGTCCTGGGATGGAGCCCCGCATCGGGCTCCCTGCTCAGCAGTGAGTCTGCTTCTCCCTCTCCCACTCCCCCTGCTTGTATTCCCTCTGTTGCTGTATCTCTCTCTGTCAAATAAATAAATAAAAATCTTAAAAGAAAAAAAGAAAGAAAGAAAGAAAACTCTTGTGGACACTCTTCTCTGCAGGTCACATACTACAGTGGACAGTGCAGCCACTGAACTGGGACCATTAGATGCAATGGGGATAATTGGATTCCAGGGTGGCAGGGGCCAAGTGGCAGCACTTCATTGCCAAAGGCAAGGCAGGTGTGATTATCTCCATCACAGTCAAAGCAGTAATGGAAAGAGTCTGACTTGCGGAGATCTATGGTGTTAGCTAATTGATCGTGACGTCCTAAGAAGAGAAATAGATTGACCACCTACTAAATTCTTACTTGATCTGTAGACATGGGAGATTTCTAGGGTGAATAAACAGAAGACTGACTTGAATGATGAAAAATGGATAACCCTAATCCCTCAATCTATTCCCAGACTTGAGCCAGTTTATAGACCCCTTGACTGGAGAGGAGACCGGGTCCCTTGAGGAAGGATCCTGCTACACTGCCAAAAATGTAGACAGTGACTCTTCCACCCAGTCTTACCAGAGGAACCCTTAGCCTTTACACTGTGCAATGCAGGCAAGAAAATAATCAGACTTTTCAAGGATTGCTGGACACTGACTGAATTGACACAAATTCCAAGATTGCTGTGGTCCTCCAGCCAGAGTAGGAGCTTTTGGAGGTCAGGTGATCCATCACTGGAGCTTTTGCTCATGTCCATCTTCCCAAACCCACCTTCTGGTTATGCATCTGCAACGCAGAACCCCCAGATGTCAATTTCAAATATATCCTCCAACCTGACTATAAATTAGCGCAAATTTTGTTCATTACCATAAAACCATCTGAGGCTCTTTCTGTCCTTCCTTTTTTAAATTATAAAGAATCTGTGACTTCAAAAAGTTTTAAAGCCCTAGGCTAGATAAAACCAGGTCATGCAGAGTCTTTTTATAGTGGTCATGAGACCAAAGGCTTATTGGTTCAATTTGGTAAGCTCTTTTAGAGAAGGTCTCTGCTCCAAGCCAACACTGATAGAGGAAACCCATCACTCTCCGGGTCTAAGAGGTGCATTAATTCATTGGGCAACTGTGGCTCTTCTAGGCACTTCCAGGTGCATTAGGAGGCCACAAAGTATCAGACAGAAATTATCTCCCATTTCCTTCCCTGTCAGAGTGCTCCCACCAGTGGTCCTCTCCGGATTCTGCCTCGTTTGAGAAGAGCAAGACCATCCACCCATGTCTCCATCTTTTGTGCTCAAGTGTATCTGGGCTGCCCTGGTGACCACCACCATCCAGGGATCATCCACATGTCAGAGTGGCGATGTTGTTGCCATCAGTCATGACCCAACCCCCATCATCTCTTTTGGGTTTGAGGCAGGAAATGCGACATCCCCTGAGAACAGCCCATTACAACATGGTGACTTCATCGTCTCCCTTCTCCATCCATGATTGCTCACCGCTCCATAACAATCAGGTCCTGCTTGGAAACAAACACCTAAACCCCCCTGTTTGGGCCCCACACACATCAGTCCTCACAGACCAGACCAAGCCTATATAGATGGATGGATGAGGGAGCAGAGGTTCCCAGAGGCTAGAAAGCTGCCAAGGGCACTCCTTCTCAAGAGAAACAGGCAGCACACAATGCCTGTCTTCAAGGGAAAGCCTTGGAGAAGGGGAGCAGCTCGTATGGGAGGACAGAACCCCTGGCACGCCCAGACCAGGGTCCTTGGTTGGGCCTGAGCTCCTTCTCACACCCAGTTCCTTCTTAGCTCCTGGTCTCGGAGGCCTCAGTCTGATCCTCTTTCCTCTCTGAAACTGGCAGAGTGTCCTTGAGGGCTACCCCCAGAGCTACGCAATGGTGACATTCTTCCCAGTCTCTCCCTCCCTTGCGGCCTCTGAAGATGGGCCTACAGGGCATCGGTTTGAAGTGTCACAGACCCGATGCCAACAAGGACACGGGATGAGAGAGTCACATGTGAGATTTCAGGATCTCACTGCTTTCATAGCTGCAGGCAGGTGTCAAGGTCCGGACGCCCTTCTGGTATGGAAGGCCGTGGGGTGTACACTTAAATTCTGCCTCTGCGATCCTCTTCCTAGGAGGGGTGGATCAGCCCTGCTGTGCCCTGCCAGGGAGGACCCCACAGGTAACACGCAGCAGGGCCAAGTGATGGGGTGTCCTGCGGGCAGTCCCAGGGGTTCTGGTGACAGAAGTAGGGTCCAGGTTGAGATGCTGGCATGCCAGACGACTAACTTAGACAGAGATTCAAGCCCATGGGGGAAATGCAGAGACTCAGCCGCTGGACATGAAGTACAAGAGGGCCTGAGTCACAGACAATAAAGGCCAAGTTCTTTTATTCACATATCCACTCAGCAAACATTTCCTGAGCGCTTCTCTGCGCCGGGTCATCTGAGGACCCAGACAGCCACTGGATTGAGTCCTTGGCTTCCAGGGTCTCTCACCCCATAGGGAAGACAACTTACTGGAAAACAAAACTATAGAGTAGAAATTCCAAAAGCCCCCACACTTATCCAATCCTTCAGTGTTAAAGTGTTAGCATATATTCGTTGAAAAAACATTTGGTGACCCAACCAAAAAACAAAACAGAAACTTCTAGAAGCCCACTTTACCTGCAGCACAGCTTCATATCTGGAATCGTGGGCAGAGCAGCATTTCCAGGGGACTAGCGCCAGGCGGGAGGAGCAGGTGAGCCCTGAGGCTGCAGCAGAGCGAGGCTGCTTACTGCAGGGAGGGACAGGCCCCCCGCAGGTGGGCAGGAATGCAGACACAGGGCTGGGTTGCTGGGGCCAACCATGGGGTCCAGTCTGTGCTCCCCCAGGTCTGGACGGTGCCCTGCAGGAGCAGCCTCATCTGCAGGTGGGCTCCAGGCCCCATAGGAGCCAGAAGATGGGACAGGGGCTTAGAGCTCTGCAAACCCCAACTCGAGTGCTGTGTTCAGAGTCCCAGGGCCGCCCGGACGGCAGAGAAGGAGGCTGCAGTTCTCAGCGCAAAGTAGTGGAAAATGCTCACAGACAGGCAGTGGAAGAGCTCAGGGCCCGTGATGAGTGAGTGGCAGGGCAGCTTCGTGCAAAGCCCTTTCCTCCAGGAACAGACAGGAGCTTACACAATGCACCACACGTGCCCCCCAGCTCTCTTCATTGGCGACCTCCTAGAGAGGGGGACTGCCCACCTGAGAGCAAGCAGCCTCCGCGCAGGGCCTCTGGGTCCACAGAGCATGGGCTGGCTCCGCTGTTCTTCCCCGGCAGAGGGGGTGAAAGCCAGACGGGACCAACGAGAGGTGGCGGCATTGACCTTGGCCTCTGGATTTGATTCTGCTTTACTCACCCCCTCTTAGCTGGGTGGTCTGGAGTACAACCCCTCGCCCCTCAATCTCCTTTCAAAGAAAATGGAGGTAATCAGACTTTTCTCCAGGGTTTTCGGAGAATGAAGCAAGAGCACATATTAAAAATGTGCCGTCCGGGGCTCATCGAATAGTGGGGCTCATGGTGACCTAGAGGAGCAGTGCGCAGGGAACGGGCTCTAAGCCTGGGTGCGTCCTGTCATTCAATCCTGGCAGCAACTCCAGGAGATAGATGCAACCATTATCCTCGTGTTATATGCGTAGAAACTAAAGCACAGAGAGGTTAAGTACAACCTCTTGGATGCCCAAGGTCACCAGACTCAAAGGCAAGTCAGGCCGGAAGCTGCTCCCAGGCCACGGAGTCTGGTCCCTGTGGCCACAGCCACTGGTGCCCACGGCTCACTGAGCAGAAGTGTGGGTGGCCTCGCCGTCTGGCTGACCTTGCATGTTTATTAAGAGAATCAGAAATGAAACAGGGGACGTTCCTAGAAGAGTGCCGGGCCCACTTTGTCGGTATTCAATAAACAGGAATTAATGATTAGCATTACTATCATTATTATTGCCAGGGCAAAGTGTGTATATATACTCCCTTACCAAGTTCCTGTGTCAGTGAGCTCTTGCCACGATAATGCTGTGTAAGCAATACCCAGGAAACTTCAGCGGCACACAGCAACAAATGTTCAGTGTGTCATCTGTGAGATGCGGGGGTTTGGGCTGAGCTCACACGTCCAGGGCTGGCCAGCTCGCAGCTGATCCAGGATGGCCTCCTGGCAACTCCACTCTGCTCTGCTTGTCTTTCATCCCTGAGCTGACTCGCCCCGGCTTGTTCTCCTAGCGATGACGGAGTGCAAGGCAGCAGACCCAACTGAGCAGGGGCTTTTGAAGCCTCTGTTTGCATCCCGTTTGCTAACTTCCCGTGGGCCAAAGCAAGTCACACAGCTGAGCCAAAGCCAGGTGGGAGGGTTCTCTCCAGTTGCAGGAAAAGGTACCTGCCTGCCACCAGTGTCGTTGCCAGAACCCTCCACCCTCCTTCCCCCGTAAAACTCCACCGGTCCCTTTTATGTTGTGGTTCCTGAACTGCTGGTATGTGGTCAGCACCATTATGCTCCCTGAAGCCAGCCTGTTTTATCTCCAGATGCCAAACACACTGGTAGGCATGAGAGCACACCTGTGAACAAGACAAACAAGGTCTCTGTGTCCCAGGGGAAGAGACATGCAAAAAAAAAAAATCATATAATTTCAGATAATGAAAAATTCTATGAAAAACAGGAACCAGAATTACTTGACGGAGAGAGCCTGAGAGTGGTCTCAGATGACAGTGACCTTTGAGATTCATGTTTATATCCTCAGCCCTAAGCCCAAAGCCGAATACAGAATAGGCTTCAACAAAGGTTAAAAGGAGGATGGATGGATGGATGATGGACAGATGGACGTACAGACACTGAGACCTGCCTGGCACTTCTTGCCATTGCCTCTTCACCACCTTTACTTTCTGTAGCCCACAGGGGCCAGGAAAGATCCCGGAGAGGAGATCCCATGTGCCCTCCACATCTGGAGAGCCAGCCCTGAGACTTCCATTAAGTGTCTTCTCCGCAGACCCAGAGGGCTGGGGCATCTCAGCTCTCTGCGGCTAGCAGAGGGACTGCCTTCCTTTTGAACTCCCTGCTCAATGTTGGAAAAGAGTCCACAGAGCTAATGCTGCCCACTGACCCTTTGGAGAAGTCCAGAGCCACTCCTCACCCTTCTGTGTCTGCTCTGGTGCTGGGTGACATAAGGGACACAGAGAAGCACGCACGTTGCCAGCCAACCCTCCCCACCAGATTGCCCGGAGCCCCAGCAGCAGGTTCACCTGCCCCCATATCATGGCTTCTCACCCAAATTTACTGAATGACTGGGTGCCTCGTGTATATATATATTCTTCACAATAACTCACAGATGTTGGTTTTATTACTAACTTCACTGAAAAGTGATGGTAGAATGGAAAGAGGACAGTTCTTCTGAGTCCAGCCGACGTGGATTTAAATCCATATCCCAACCACATCTTAGCCCCATAACCAGGCATGCTGACGCAGAGTTGAGTGTGACGGTGACAATTCAAATGCTAGAAACCAGCAGACTCAGTGGCATCTAAAGCATTCGCAAACATGTTCCAGAAGAGTGCATCTATTGAAAGTTCAGATGTCAGTGGCTTATACTTTTCTTTTTTTAAATACTTACAGAATTGACTGACAAAGTCCATTGAAAACTGAACAAAGTAATAAAAATTACCGAATCGTGTCTGACTACAAATAAAAAATTATTTTAAACGATACTTTCTCCCTAAGACACGGTGGCTTATCAAACGAAGGCTCCCGATGTGCGCTCTGCGTGGCAAGAGGGGCAGGTGTCTCATGGGGGTCCTCTTCGCCCAGGTCTCTCTCCTGGATGGCGAAATTCAAGGCAGACGTGAAGTCAGGGGTAACAGGGGGATGGAAGGGTCTTTGAGCCATTTTCTGGTACAATTTGTACTATGGAAAGTTAGTTTTAATTTATTCCATATGAGTCATGAAAAACATGAAATATGCAGGGGGTTTATCGTAATTCTTGATGAGATAAATACTGTGCTCATGCATTAAAAAAAAAAAAACGGAAAATATGTATTTAGTCCAAAACCTTCATTTAAAAAAAAGTTAACATAAGGAAATGATTTCCTAAAGAGCCTTTCAGTCTGAGACGAAAGACGGACCCAGCCATCTTAAGGATACAGATCAGATTCATCACTCTGAGTATGTCCCCTGACTAGGACAGGGTTAAGCAATGAGTTTTCCAAGCAGCAAGGTTAAATTCTGCAGAACCCAAGCACATGCTTGACTATGCTGTGCAACTTAAACCTTGCGCAAACCAAGTCCTGCGGTCCCAACTACCCTGCTTCAAAATGACTAACCGTGCAACCATGGGCAAATCACTGAGTGTCTCTGAACTTCAGTTTTCCTATTACCATACTAACTACTTCCCATGGCAGGTGAGAAAAGCAAAGGAAACAATAGAGCTAATTAGGTAAACCACCTAACTTATTTACAGATGTTAGCTACTATTGCTTTTATAGACTGAAAAGCAGATGCAAAATATTTCCAGGACCTATCATGAGCTCAGCAATGTGCTAGACACTAAGAAAAGAAATGCAAGAGAAAGCAGAAGATGTGGTCTCTGCTTCCAAGGAGCTTGTAAGCAAGTTTTCAGGCCCAAAGAGGAAGCAAAGAGGGACTCCTGTAAGATACAAATAAGCAAACTAGTATTTTATGGAACAAGTTACGAATGGCTAGAAGATTCTGAGAGTCAGGTGTGTGTGGGCAGTGAGAGGAAAACACAGTGGGAAGGAAGGTAGGTACCCCATGGGATAGGAGCAAGGCTGGGAAAACTAACAGCTCAGCTGTCAGCTTGGCAAACATTGGGATCTCATTTAAGATCTGGTCATCCCCCCATAGCTGCACGTTTCCCAAATGTGGCCATGGCCCAGCCAGGCCAAGAAATCAGAAGGAAGACCTGGGGAAAGCCTGGTCTCCAGGCTGGCCGTGCAAGAGTACTTCTCTGGACCCAGATGCCTCATCTACAAAAGAGGCCACCAATGGCCCTTGCCCACCCCCACCTCTACTGGGAGGAGCTTTGAGAGAGGTCATGCAAACCTTATAGGGACTAAGGACCACCTCCAGGGAGGCCAGCTGGCTGACGGTGGAGACACAGACAAAATGGGGTAGAAGGGAGATGAGGAAGACATGCACTGAGAGCCTGCCATGTGCCAGGCACGGTGTCATGCACCTGCCACACTATCTCTTGAATTCTCTCACCTGGAGCTGAAATTAGTATTCCCATTTTACCAATAAGAAAACTGGCCCAGTTGAGGGTATTGCCCAAGATCCTGTACCTAATAAGTGGAGGAAAGATTTGAACCCAAGTCCTTGAGACACCAAAGCACACACTCCACATCACAGAGCTGGAACCGGACCCTGAGTGGGGCAGACATGGCAGGGAGGGCCATAAGCCTCTTCCTTTGTTCTCTCCTCCCCTTGGATGGAAGGGGGAGAAGCTTGAGTTGGAGACATTTGCTGGGGCCCTTGGAAAGGTCTTGGGGGCTAGGAGAGGTAGAGCCAGAGGGTAGCACCTTAAGGGTGACTCACGGCTCCCCCTGCAAGACAGAGAGGGGAGGATCCCAGGGGACCCAGGGCAGGGGCCTCGGTGGGGAAGGACTGGAACTATATACTCTGTCCAGAACCAAAGATGGGGCATCTGACAGGGTGCTCCCTGGAGGGTGTGCCTGGGCAGACGGAACAGGTAAGTCAAGGGGCTGGTCTCAGGGGCCACCAAGGTGAAGAAAGCCAGGAGCCTGGGCCCAAAAGTTAGGGAAGGCATCACCTAGGAGGGTACTCAGCCGGATCAGAAGTGGGAAGAGAATTGAAGTCAACGGGCGCCTGGGTGGCTCAGTTGGTTAAGCGACTGCCTTCGGCTCGGGTCATGGTCCTGGAGTCCCGGGATCGAGTCCCGCATAGGGCTCCCTGCTCAGCGGGGAGTCTGCTTCTCCCTCTGACCCTCCCCCCTCTCATGCTCTCTCCCCCTTATTCTCTCAAATAAATAAATAAATAAAATCTTTAAAAAAAAAAAAAAGAATTGAAGTCAGGAGCTGAAGAATGCGGGAACAGCACACATAGACTCTGCTTCTCACCCTTGGCACATCATGGGTAGATATGGGTGCCCCTAACCGCAGGATAAACATACCCCATCTCCCTGCAAGATCAACGCTAAGTAGTTCCCAACGATATTTTTACATTAGCAGATGGAATAGAACTCAACAATCGCATGAATTTTTGGAATGAAACATGAGACTTCAAAGCAATGTTACACTTGAGGCAACCACTGGAGCTGCCCCCCAAAACCTCCCAGCCATTAGGCTTTGCAATGGGAAGTTTCTGAAAGGAAACCTAAGGAGGCAAAGAGGTAACAATGCAGAGGGAGGAGAGCAAGGCCCAGGCTCAGGGGAGGGCTGAAATTAGATATCTAAAGGACAAGACAGGGGACACAGGAGGCTCAACAGGGGAGCCCTGGACTGGTCTCTGAGGGTCCACTTACACAAATATGGAAAGGTGCCAGCCAAGATGAAAGTCATCTCCTGCTCATCCTGGGTTCTAATGCCAAATCAGCAACTCGAGTGTGTGTTTAAAATGCAAAGGACTCCAGGACAGAAGGAATTACCATCTTTATTATGTAGCATTAACCGGGACAGCCCTGCCCGTCTCCTGATTGGTCCTCGTCTCCCTGGCCACGCCTCCCTCCTCTGTCGCTCCACCCAGCTTCCCGGCTGAAGCCCTACCCCAAACACTGCCCCAGGGGCTCTCTCTCTCATCTCCTCATCCACAAGTTGCAGGTGTGAGCTTTGCCAATATTTGTTCTCTTTGGCCACTGTTGCTTGCACCCACCGTCCAGACCCGGGGTTCTGGCTGAAACACTTCTGCTGCTAGGCCACCCTTGGGGAAGATAGGTCCACAGCATAAGAGGACCAGCAGGGAAGGGAGCCCAGCAACACACACAGGGGTACCCATTATGGGTTGAATTGTGTCCTCCCCCCCACCAAAAAAAGAAAAAACTCATATGTTGAAGTCCTAATCCCCATATTTTCCAAATGTGACCTTATTTGAAAGAGAGTCATAATTAGTTAAGATGAGGTCACCCTGGAGTAGGGTGGCCTCTCATGCAGCATGACTGGTGTCCTCATAGACAGGGCAAGTGTGGACACACAGCACGCAGACGGACATCGTGTGAGCATGAAGGCAGAGCAAGGTGCTGCTTTCACAAGCCACGGACTGCAGAGAATGCCAGCGAATCGGTAGAAGTACCAGCACGGAACAGAAGGAACGCCGCTGTTGACACCCTGATCTTGCACTTCCAGCCTGCAGAATGGTGAGGTGACAAGTTTCTGTCGTTGAAACCCCCCAGTGTGTGACCTTTGTCAGGGCCCAGCCTCTCACCCAGGACTATGGAGGGCTTATGGAAGCTGTGTGTCTGAGCTGGGGCTTAAGGAAACAGAGGGTTCCAGATCGAGAGTGGGGGGGCATGAATGTTGTTCTGGGCGGAGGAAAGAAGGTGAGCAGCAGGATGGAGATTTTTCCCAATTAAGTACCGCTTGCTTCCCTAAGTTCCAGGCTTCTCGACAGGAAGTGAGAGCTGGTGGTGTTCCACGGACCACAGCGAGACTTAGAGCTGGAAAGGGCCTCAGAGATGTAGACACAGCTCTGGTCTTACAAATAGGAAAACCCAGGGCAAGGGGGGCAGAAGCTTCTGGGGTCACCCAGGAATCAGAGCCCAGCCGGAACTGGAAGCCAGGCCTCCAGAAACCTGCTATGTGCACTGATTTCTGCCTGCAACATGACTGATGGGACATGGGCTCTGTGTAAGAGCAGGTTTCTCTTTAGAACAAGGCTTTTTAAAAAAAATAAGTAAATAAAACTCCCTTAGCCATGGCTTTTGTTGGTATGATACAAAGTATTTTGTGTTCCAGGGTAAAGTTGGCCCAGACGACATGGGAATAGGAGAAGCTGTCGCCCCTCATGGCCTGGGGTGCTGGCACCTGAGGAAAGGGAGCTTCATCTGTGGTTGTTCTCACCTCCCTGAGGACCACTGAGGAGGAGACAGCGTCCAGAACTTCCAACCGCTCACCTGATGACCTAGAATGCACTCCTTTTTCCGCTTAAATTCAGGCTCAGTGACCCACTCTTCCCTGAGATGGTTTGGACTCTTAACTGGATTTAAGGAGAAATTTCACTGTAGAAATCTTTGGGGAGGTTCGACAGGGAGGCTCCGAACCTTCCGTGGGTTCACCGGGCTCCCTCATCTGGAGGCAATGTTCTGGGCCAGGTGGGGTGGGGTCCGGCCAGCCGGGGCGCCTCGTCCAAACTAGAGGAGTTGGCTGGAAGAATTCTGAGTCCACCCGCACTATTCTCACCCCACTGTCTCCTCTCACGGGCTGTGTGACATTGGACAAGCCCCAACCTCTCTGGGCCTCTGCTATACTGTAGAAGACAGCTTAGCTATCTCACCTGGAGGGAGGCAGAGGGCTGGTCAGATGAACCTGACATTTCTCCCCACTCTAAAATGCTGAGCTAATTCATAAATGCAAACATTAACATTAAAGATTAAAATGGGCTTGAGTTTGGGAACCACTGAGAGAAGCTCCTCTGATTTCTCTCCTCTCCTCTGTGAGCTCCCCTTCCTCCCTTCCTTTGCTTCAAAATTAACCCCTCCTCCATGAAAGGGGGAGGACAGCACCAGTGTGCATGTCCCTCCTGTCTGTCCCTGTCCCCGGCTCTGGATTAACCCTTTATGCCCTGTACATCACCTCATTTAATTCTCAGAACCCTGGGAAGGACTATGGTTGAGCCCATTTCACATATTTGAAAACTGAGGCTCAGAGAGGTGAAACAGCTTGAGGCCAAGGTCCTGATCTCCAAACACACCGGTCCTCTTGCCCTAATGTGACACTGTATCATAGGAGCAAGTTCTACCTTGGATTCTCAACTCTATCCGCTTCTGCCTCCCAAGGGCCAGGCTCCAGCCCCACCCCCACCCCCTTGCACTGTGTCAATCTTAAGCAGCTCCCTAACTCTGGCCAGCCAGCCTCCCCCACTTCTGTAGTGCCCCGTGTCCTCCCAGAGACCCAATTCAATGGCCTTTCTTCCAGCCAATGCATTCGTACCATCAACAAGTGCCCCCTGTCTCACGCCACCACAGACATTTCTTTCCTGGAGATTTTTTCCTGTCCAGAGCACCCCTCCTGTGCTTCTTTTATTCTGTAGGATAAGGGGTTGGGGGCAGGGGTATGGACTTAGAGGTTCTGGGCTCATCCCCGATCAGCTACTTCCAAGTCTCACTGATTTTTTTTTTTCTCCTAAAGCTTTCTCTGATTCCTGTCTCTTCCCTTCCTGAACTTTCCATATTTCCTCATAAACGACTGCCTTGTGGGAAACACCACCGCACAAGCTATCCACCAGACATGGGGGAAATGTGTAATCATTTTGTGGATTCATCACCATGTGCTTACAAGGGAAAAATAAAAATCAGGTCATCTTGCTTTCTTAAGAATGCTGATCTGAATGCAAAATTCCAATGCCACAGAATCACACTGTTTATTCAGATAGATGCCAGGGGAAAAAAAACTTAGCCCTTCCCAATTCAGGATGCATTCCCCGGTTAGAAAAGTGGCCTCTCCTCAATGGTCAGGAATATTTACAATGTTTTATAGAGAAGCGACTAATATCTTTGAGTAAGAGAAGCATGGGGGGATGGGAGAAAACTAAGCTCTAAATTTTGAATGTGGTATCACACAATAGTGTCCTATCTGGAATAGAGAACATGCTCTATTCCAAAGTGTTAAGAATGAGCTTCAGGAATAGAGCTACCATACAATCCAGCAATTGCACTACTGGGTATTTACCCCAAAGATACAAATGTAGGGATCTGAAGGGGTACGTGCACCCCGATGTTTATAGCAGCAATGTCCACAATAGCCAAACTATGGAAAGAGCCAAGATGTCCATCGACAGATGAATGGATAAAGAAGAGGTGGTATATATATACAATGGAATATTATGCAGCCATCAAAAGGAATGAGATCTTGCCATTTGCAACGATGTGGATGGAACTGGAGGGTGTTATGCTGAGCTAAATAAGTCAATCAGAGAAGGACATGTATCGGGGCGCCTGGGTGGCTCAGTTGGTTAAACGACTGCCTTCGGCTCAGGTCATGATCCTGGAGTCCCAGAATCGAGTCCCACATCGGGCTCCCTGCTCAGCGGGAAGCCTGCTTCTCCCTCTGCTTGTGCTCTCTCTCTCTGACAAATAAGTAAATAAAATCTTAAAAAAAAAAAAAAAGAAAGACATGTATCATATGACCTCACTGATATGAGGAATTCTTAATCTCAGGAAACAAACTGAGGGTTGCTGGAGTGGGGGGTGGTGTGGGAGGGATGGGGTGACTGGGTGATAGACACTGGGGAGGGTATGGAGGGTATGTGCTCTGGTAAGCGCTGTGAATTGTGCAAGACTGTTGAATCACAGATCTGTACCTCTGAAACAAATAATGCAATATATGGTAAGAAAAAAAAAAAGAAGATAGCAGGAGGGGAAGAACGAAGCGGGGGAAATCGGAGGGGGAGATGAACCATGAGAGACGATGGACTCTGAAAAACAAACTGAGGGTTCTAGAGGGGAGGGGGGTAGGAGGATGGGTTAGCCTGCTGATGGGTATTAAAGAGGGCACGTTCTGCATGGAGCACTGGGTGTTATACGCAAACAATGAATCATGGAACACTACATCAAAAACTAATGATGTAATGTATGGTGATTAACATAACAATAAAAACTTTTTTAAAAACTAATGATGTAATGTATGGTGATTAACATAACAATAAAAAATTTAAAAAAAAAAAGAATGAGCTTCAGGTTCTGGTTCTGACTGCTCCAGACTATAAAAATACACTCCCTTTCTTCTCAAGTTTTCCTAAATGAAGTAAGATTAAAAACAAACAAGCAAACAACAACAACAAAACCTTAGCCAGGAATATTATTTGAAGGTAGAATTTGTCCCAGCTAGAGTACAAACAGTTAACAAAGAAGAGAGAGAGATGCAGCAGGAGGCTGCTAATCTTATACTGCCAATTAAAGGACAACCCAAAGCACCATTTACAGAAAAACCAAGTCTACATTAATAGAGGGAGCAATAGGTTCTCATGAAAACCCACGGCCGTGACTATTACCTCGAATAATAGAGTTCTTACACAAGCAGAGGTATGAGAGTGTTGTCTAAATTCTGAAGAGCCCAGATCATTTCTTTGGTTTCTGTTTTGTGATCTCTAAGATGCAGGTAATAATGACAACACAGGGTTGTTGAAAGAAGCAGTTCAACATTTTTTCATGCTTTTCCCAGGGGAGCTCAATAGGTCCTTCGGGACTTTTGTCCTTATTGTCCACGTGATTGAGGGAGCAGAGAGCTATTTATTGAGGGCCCACCGTACATTCGTTGCTCTACAAGATACAGTATGCAGTGGGGTGTGGGGTGCAATCCACGTGATGTTTGGCATGAAACGGTTCAAGAGCAACACGCCTCCTAACTTCCGACTCTTGCTGCCAAGACTTCTTTTTAATGGTGTGATCTAGAAGACGTCATGGTGTCTATGTTTCTACCTGACAGCAGAATCTGTTTTCAGCTCACGCGCCAACAAGGAAGTGAGTCTTGCTCCCAAAAGGCATTCACAACACCCCTACTTTCTCCACAGAGCAGTGGAATTCAACACTGAAAGGGAAGGGTGGGAAGCTAAGAACAGAAAGGGAACCATGCCTACATTCACAAGGAGAGCAGGCAGCCAGCGTTTTTGCAGAGCGAGGAAGGAAGCTACCCCACTCAGAGACACAGTGGGAACGGCTGCACTGAAGGAAAACGGGAGCAGGTGCATGCACGGACAAGACAGACACGGGTTCCTGGGCAGGAAGATGCCCGCCATGCCGCCACAGCGGCGGAGGTGTGTGGCATTCCCGGAGGACGGGCAGAGGGGGCAGTCCTCCCATCCCTGGCCATGCTGGTTACCAGGAATTCCTTATGGGAAGGTTCTCAGTCCTGGGGGCCTGAGCAATCATCAGTCCAGTCATCTGGGAAACATGTCTGAGTGCAGCCCAGCCTTACCTAACGAGGATCTCTGGAGGGAGTGCCCTAGCATTTCACAAACATTAATGCCCTTATCCGGTCTTCTGACTCTGCCTCCAATTCTTCTATATCTTTCCCGCCTTCGTTCTCCTTATGTTTGAACTTGAAGAGAACTCCAGGTTGTGGACCCCTCCATTTCCCTATACCCTCCTGGTCTCTCTTCCTTTCCAGCACAGTCTGAAACTCTGTATTAGTCTGGGTTCTTCAGAGAAACAGAGCCAACAGGAGATAGAGAAATTTATTATAAGGACTTGGTTCATGTGATTATAGATGTAGTCCCAAGATCTGCGGTCTGCAAACTGGAGACTCAGGAGAGCAGGTAGCTTAAGTTGAGCCTGAGGGCAGGAGAAGAGCCCTGTCCCAGCTCAAGCCCTCAAGTAGGCACAGTTCCCTCTTGCTCTGCCGTTCTGTTCTAGTCAAGTCTTCGACTGATTAGATGAGGCCCACCCACATGGGGGAGAGCCATCTGCTTTACTCAGTCTTCCAATTCAAATGTTAATCTCATCCAGAGGCACCTCTCACCAGACACACCCAGAAGAGTGTTTGACCACATCTCTGGGCATCCCCTGGCCTGGCCAAGTTGACACATAAAATTAACCAGCACAGACTCCATGGTCAATCATGTGGGCTGTAGCGAGGGCTTCTGTGATTCCTGCCCTGTAAGATCCAACATCTTCTGCATCTCTACACCCAAGGGGCTCAGGGCTCTTGGGGGTTCCTGGACCTGAAACAACCACAGATTTTTCTCTCCATTGCCAGCTGGATCCTCAGCACCTCCTTTCAACTACTCTCTAACCCTAACCTTCTAATCATCAATGCCACGCATGCACTGCCCCTCTCAAGACCCCCACTTAGACCCTTCCCATGGCCCTGCCACCTCGTGCCTCCCTAACTGTAGATCCAGACACACCCACTCTTACCCATCAGGGCTTCATTTTTCCCAATTGCCCAAACTTCCCCACCCACTCTTGATTACAGTCACTTCCTCCCCTCTGACTCTTACCTCTTTCCCTCCCTCTTTCCCCCCTCCCTCCCTCCTTCCCTCATTCTCTCTCCCTCTCTCCCTTCCTCTCTCTTCCCCCACCTCCCCGTCTTCTCTCCCTACTCACTCTCTCCCTCTCTTCCTTCTCCCTCCCTCTCTTTCTCCCCAGCCCATCTTGCTTCCTTTCCCTCAAACTTCAAACATGCTCAATTCCCTCCCATGCTGTGATTATGAATAATGCTTCCACCCAAAGACGTCTGTGTCCTAATTCCCAGAGTCTGTGAATATGTTACCTTATACAGCAAAAGGGACTTTGCATTGATTTAATCAAGGACCTTGAGTTAGGAAGCTCTGCCTGGATTCCAGGTGGAGCCAATGTATTCACAGGGGTCCTAACAAGAGGAAGGCAGGAGGGTCGGAGTCAGAGGTATGACTACAGAAGCAGAGAGGTCAGAGTGTGGCAAAGAGGGAACCATGAGCTGGGAAGTGCGATGACCTCTAGAAGCCAGAAGGGCAAGGAAACAGATCCCTCCCCAGAGAGCTTCCAGAAGGAACACAGCCCTTTAGGACTTCTCATCTCTGTAACTTAAAGAGAATATATCTATGCTGTTTTAAGCCCCCAAAGTTGTAGTAATTTGATACAGCAGCCATAGGAAACGAACATACATCTTAAAAATAATCTCCCTCAATCTAAATCCCTCCTTAGGCCACCAGCCAAAACTCTCCTTTCCTTCTTATCCAAACTTTTAAAATTAGTCGTCTGATCTCCTTACTTACACTTATTCAACCCCCATTCAACCTACTGCTTCCCGTCCCCTCCCTACTGATATGGAGTATCCTTGCTCCCGTGGCTCTTGCTTCTGGTGAATAACTTATTGCCAGTGCCATGGGAACCATCCAGCCTGAGAATGTTCGATGAGTTTACTGGAAGGGCGGGGTTGACTGCCACCTCCATACTCACATCTTGAAATTGACAGCTCCACGCCAGACCTCTCCCGGTAGCTTCAAACCACATGCCCACAGGCAGCAGCACGTTTCCACATAGGCACCCGATAGGAGCCTCAAACCCAAGTTGTTTGAAACAAAATTCATTGCCACTGCCTGCCCACTCCCCCCCCCCCCACACACACACACACAAAAGCCTTGCACTACTCTATTTCAGGTTGCGCTACAATATAGAACATATAACCAAGGTTATAGACCCACGGTTCAACTCGATTACTTACCTCTCCTTCGGTCGCCCGTATCCCACCAATCTTGCCAGTCTTGCACCCGAACTATCTCTTGAATCCATACATTTTTCTTCATTCCTCATGGTTGCTATTTTATTTGAGGTCACCATTACTTCTCGCCTGGAATCACCTCTTCATCTATCCACCTGCTTCCACGAGGACAGATCTGTTTTTCCCACTGCAACCAGAGTAATCAATCAGCAGTGGAAAATCGACCGTTTATTCCCTCCTTACAACCTCCCGTGGCTTCCTAGATGAGACAGAGTGTGCTGCGTGGCTTATGAGGCTTTCAATAATCTAATGCCTACCCAGCCTCTCCTGCCCCATTTAACTTCAGACCTTGCCTCGAGCTTCATGCCCTGTCTACGCTGTGTGTACCTGGTTCTTCCTTGCTCCCGTGGGTCTTGCTTCTGGTGATTCAGATCCTTCCAATTCTCATCTCTCAGTTACTTGTCCTTCAAGACTCCATTCAAGCACCATCTCCTAGAGAAAAGTTTTCTAGACTCTCCCAGGCTGAGCTAGGTTCCCCTCCTCCCGGCTCCCAGAATGTGTCTGCCAGCACTGGGCACAGTGCCTAATGCATCAGTGTTTGCTGAGTGAATAAATGAATACATAACCAGTGCACTAGAGTTAGTAGGTGTGGCTAACAGAGGTGAGAGAGATGCTTTGGGAGCCCGGTGGAGGCGCCTCCCCCTCCTGGAGAGTCAGGGAAGGCTCTGTGAGAAGGAAGCAACAGATCTGAGCTTGGGAGTGACATAGAGAAAGGAGAGGAATTATGTGCTAGGCAGATAAGCAAAGTCTGCTCCCTGGGCATGTCACCTCTGCAGGTCACACAGGGACCCTGCTTGCTTTAAGGCTCTCTACCACCACCACCCTGAAATTCTTCACTTTTGAACACGGGCACCTGTGTCTTTCCCCTCGCCCTGGGGCCACAACTTCGGTACCCAATCGTGCAGGTAAGACTGGCTTGTCCAAAGGCATAGGAACATGAGAGTTCGAAACTGACCACAGTTTCAGTGTCTGCCCCTCCCAGCCAGACACTTAAACACAGTAAGAGTGCATCTTGATCTATTTATAAATGTTTAGAGTTTAGGCAGGAAACACCAAATCCACATTTCCAAGCCTTTTTCTGCTCAACACTTAAATACGCGTATCATGGGGAAAATCAAGCCCATACGATTCGGATTCATTTACACTTTGCTCATCAAAATGGCCTCCTGCCCCTCCCCACAAGGGCTATCTCATGTCCACAAAGCCATCTTCGCTCCTGTGGAATCTCTGGGTTTAAAAAAAGGGAGTTTGAACAATCTGAATCTGACTAAAGAAAACTGGATTTAACCCTCAAAAGGTCTGATTACATTTTGCAACTCTACCTCTCCCAGATCAAGGCGGGGGGAGCGGACTTGGCTTAACTCAGTCCCCCAGGTCACCCCAATATCCCTGTGGCAGGCACAAACCCCAAGGAGGGACACTTCATTCCAAGGAGGCGGTGCCTTGATTGTGCATTAAGAACTAGACACTTGGAGGAAATCATATCAATAGCTGCTTGAGGGAAAATAAGCCTCTTGCTCACACTGCTGCATTCAGAATCACAAATCTTTAGGACTGAAAGGGATAACTGAGATCATCCACGATAATGACGACCATCTGCGCAGCACTTTACACTTGATAAATCACTTTCTTATCTAATCTCTGCAGCTATTTTATAAGAGAGGTACTATTATCATCACCCTCAATTCTATCGCTAGGAAAATGAGGCTCAGAAAGGTTGTGTGGATTTCCCAAGCTCACACAACAGATACAATGGTGGGACTCAGACTCATGCTCCGGACACTCCCCCAGGGCTTGTCGCCAACCCTACTCAACACTTCTCAGGGTGAAGCAAGGTCAGGATTGTCCACACCCTGGCCAGGCTGGCCAGCACCCATCACGCGCAGGGAGGGGTGACAGAACCAGAACACCCACCTCCTGCCTGGCGTCCTTTCTGCTTCTCCAAGTGATGCTCTTCTCCCTTGTTTGGAAGAAGTCAGGAAGGAAAGGAGCTTATCTCTTCTCATGAGGTTCAAAGAAATAGCTTCATTGTTTCTGACATTGCAACACCCAGCCCTTTGAAATAGTCACAGAGTGATTCGCTTTAACATGTTATCTTTCCCATTCTTGTAACAACCTGGTAAAGTAGATATTCTGTAACCCATCTTCCTCCAAGAGGAAACTGAGAGTCAACGAGAATAAATAATAGCCCCCTGTGACCTAAATGGTAAAGAGCTAACAGTGCCAGGACTTAAACCCAAGTTTTCTGGCACCAACCGAAAGATCTTTCCGCTAAGCCGCACTGATGGCATTTGGCTGCAATCCCACGAGGACAACCAGTGGCAGAAGATGGAGCTGATGGTAGGAAAAGGGAGGGACGAAAGTTCTCTCCAAGGGCCTGCAAATGGGACAGATTACTATACAACCTGACTGTTTGGCCAGGATCATTAAAAACTATGGGAGAATTGTATGCATGAGGAACAAGACAGACTGAGAAGAACACAGACTGGTTTAGAGCAAAACCGGAGTACATATGTATATGCATGCAGAAGACTTACTGTTTTACCTCTTCCAAATGTATGCAAAGTAAGCTATAAATTAGTACTAATCAGTACCCATGAGGTGAATTAATTAAAAAGTTATAATTCACAAGAGGCCTATGTTACTCAGTAATGGATCACCAAAGCTTATGAATATGGGATTTAATTACTTGCACCAGATGTTGAAGGAATGCTTAATTTCTTGAACTGTTGGTTGCAAGCATCCACTGATTCTATACAGCTTTGAAATGAAGCTAACATTATTGTGTTTACTAAATCATTATTTTAACAAACTTACTAATGACTTAATATCCAGTGCCTTGCTGTGCTAGGGATCTTATACTCATCATTTCACTGAACCCTCACAACAACTATGTAAGATGAACATAATTATCATCATTTTATATGTGCTAAAAAAAAAAAAGGCTCTGTGACCTAAGAAGCCAAGGTCACACAAATTACATAAAGAACTGCACATATGAACTCATGTCTGCCAAATTCCACCCAGGCAATGGCATTTGGTTCAAATGAACCCCTGACAATTCTGGTTTCCTAAACTCCTAATGACTGAGAATTTATCCCATTTGTAAACCATTTGGTTTTGCCTGTTTTTCACCTGAAGCTTGGAGAGACTCTTGAATCTTAAATCTGCAGGCACATGAGTCCATTCATTTCATGCTATGTGTTCATTTCCTAACTTGTTTCTCAATTCCACTTGAACCAAAACCAAAATCAAATGTTTTCTGCCTGGTGGGTTGCACACATACAGAGTCAAATTCCAGTCATCACTGCAAGGGCTAAGAAGCAGAAGGAGTACAAATAAGCCACAGCCACAAAATCCCAAAACCACACTGTGTGCGGCTGCAGGAAAAAGGAAGCAGTAGAGAAATTAGAATTTTAAAAAATGGATTCCATGTGGTTTTAAGTTTTATGATGTTTTACATTCTAATAGTATTTTTTTTTTAATTTTCTACAAGAAACCATTTTTTCTTGGGTAATAGAAAAACACAGGATAATTATTAAAATTATCAATGACAGTTTGGCTGGGTATAGAATTTTTGAATCACAGACTTTATAAATGACTGCCTTTACCCAACATTGTAGAAAGAAGTCTGAGGGATCCTTGATTTTGTTTTCCACTGTACTTGTTTGGTGGTGTTTTTTGTTTTTTCCTTTCCTGTCTGAAGTTTTTTGAGGATTCTTTTGTTATCAATGGAATTCAATATTTTCACAGGCCAAGTCAATATGTTTGTCAGACTTACTTAACTCTTCTTGATAAGATTCTCATGACAGGTTCACAAATGACTTGTGGAAACATTTCATTCCATACGATTCTGAATGTTGCTTTCATCATCTTGTATCTATGTCATTTTTTTTTTCCTCCATCCAATGCTTCACTCATGATTTGGTGCTCTACCATTATTTCTTCATGACTTGGAATTTCTACTCTGCTATTATGTGTGTCCTTACATTATTTTCTGGCATCTGCTTTATCCCAATAATGGCAATGGCATGTCAGTCAAAATGCAATGAAATATCTTAGGAGATTTAATGTCCTAAAGTTTATAAGAACAAATCCATAAAACAAAATGGGACATTATGGGGGAGGAAGTGGGAAACAGGAGAAATTAAAAGAGGAGAGAGAGCCAGCCAATAAAAATATTAAAATGAGTTTTAAAGCTAAAATAATAAAAACAGTGGTAGCCCGTTGCCAATCTAAGCAGGCAAATCAAGGGAACAGTATAATTTTGTTTATTCTTCAGAAGGTATTTCAACTAGGAAGGGAAAGGACTCTACCTGGCAATGGCAGTGAAGCTCCTAGCTAAGCACTGAGGGAAAAAAATTCCATGCTAGAACCTGGACCTACATTTTATAACTTCAGTTCTGAACGAATTTAAAATGTAAATTAAAAAAAATAAAAATATTTAGCTAAAATTAACAAATATTTATATAATCTTCATCTATAAGAAGGCTTTTTGAAGTATTTCCCCAAATACATTCAAGACCATAAGGTAAAATCTGACAAATTTAAGTCTATGGAAATCAATTAGAAAAATAAACACGGAAAGCAATAGAGAAAGATACCAATGGGAAATTCACCAAAAAAGAGAGAGAAAGAAATACATATGGCCAAAAACAAGAAAAACATTTAACCTCACTAAAATCAAAGCATTATAAATTGAAGGAAACTCTTCACATGTTCTCAGCTTCATAGTCTCTATTTTTATGCATTTGTGAGACATAAAGGGAAGATTTGATTAGGAGAGCCTGGTGAGAACTCAAGGTGGCAGAACTTGATGGAAATTGGTCAGAGAGAAGACAAACATGAGCTGGAATAACATAACCATGCCCTGTAATGAGAAGGACAACAGGTAGGACTAGGCTCACATCACAGAAAATTCACCATGGACTGGGGTAGTCAAAGAAGACATTTTAGGAAAATTGGACCCTTGAACTTGAGAAAAGACAACAAGTACGGTGGACTTGGGTATACTCCAAACTTGGCAGCCTGCCTCAGGTGATCAAAATGGCGATGAATTCACAGAAGATAATCAGACAGTAGGAAATTAATTCAGTCTAGATGGCAAGAAAATGTGCTTGTGAGTCATGCTTTATAGTTCAAAAATGTCCTCTGATGCATTATTTTCACATAATCATCTCACCAGTCTTGGTATTAGGCAATTCAGAGACCATGCCCTCATTTTAAGAAGAGGAAACCAAGGCTTAGGGAGATGTGCTCATGTATGTGCAGCTGTACGACTAGATGTTACCAGAGGAGGTACTTCAGCCCCAGCACAGAGGGCAATGCTGCCTTCTTCTTCACCACCTCTGTTGCCACGTAGAATAACAATAACCAGCTCCGTACTTCTACATCACAGCTGCATGGAGTTCAAAGAGTGGATTCTCATCCAAAGTTCAAGTGCTTGTACTAAGGAACACCAACTGGTGTTGGATATAAAACGTTAGCAGACAAGAGTGTTCTTAAAGAATCCAGATGCTCTTACCACCAAGAAACACTTTTTGCTATATATCTGAATCTCTTTCTAGAAAGAGTAGGGAAACATTATAATGGAAGTATAAAAGTTGCTTGCCCAAGGGCATCATAGCTATAAACACATAAATTAGAATACAAACTAAATGTCAGATACTCTCTAAATTCTCTTTCACCTCTGACCCTTATAGGTACCACAGATTGAGTAGGAGGTAAGCACACATTCAGAGAAGAACAAACAGGGCAAGAGGACTGGAAGCCATTTGATGATAAGGAATGGCCAAGGAAACAAGGGACTAGAAATAAGAAGATACTGGTAGACAAGAGTGATGTGTGTGGTGCTGTCTTAGGAAAGACTAACTCAGTTCAAATCGTGTGGCCACAAAGAGGGAAATTGAGACTGAAGTTAAAAGGCCTGGGAGTCAGGGTTTGCTAAAGGGTAGAGCCATCCAAAGATGAAATAAGCAGCTTCCAGGAAAGGGAAAGAGAAGGAGAGGAGGAAAACAGCTGTTGAGCTCCTGTCTTGATCTTTGACGTGCATGACTACTAAGCCCTACAACAATTTTCATACCTGGGCATTATCAACCCCCTCTTCCAGGCTGGAAAATTGTTACTCAGAAAGAAACCATCTGATCAACATCAGGGGCACTGAGTTACTGAATGCCCCATCAGGAGGATGTTAAAACAGAGGATGGAATACCAATTTAAATAGATTTAGGCATCACATGTGACAGGTTGTAGAAAAAAATCTTTATGATCCCTTCCAGCCAGGGAATCCCATGATTCTATTGTGTTTGGGTGTTACTTCCTAATCACAGTGAAGTACCGTTTACCTCAAAATACTGAATGGAAAGACAAAGCCCCACTGATACTCAACTGCTGCCACCACCACCATAATCACCACCATGACGACCACCACTATCATGACCACCACCATGATCACCACCACCATGATCACCACCACCACGATCACCACCACCATGACCACCACCACGATCACCACCACCATGACCACCACCACCATGATCACCACCACCATGATCATCATTATCAGTAGCAGCATCTGTTGTATGCGGGGGACTAGTATAAACTATAATTACAAATATTGATTGCCATTAAACACAACGGCTGCCGAGGTAAGGATTTTTGTCATCATTTCATGGATGATAAAACTGAGCCAAATTATTTACAAAAGGTCATCAAGCAAGTAAATGGCAGAACTCAGACTCAAGCCCATTGTTGTCTGATTCCAAGCCTGGTACCATCTTCAGAATGCCCCATTCTCTCCCTAATTCCTCCTGCATGCCGCCATGCCAATCTTGCACCTGAGCGCAGAACATACTGCATTAGGAAGGAGAGGAGCAGTGGTTGGAGCAGTCCCTGCTCCCATGGATTTTTTAAAAAATGTGTTCTCCCGCGCAGAGCTACCACAACAAGCATTACTTCCACGCTACTGTACTCCTTGAGAACATAAAGAACGTGATGGCATGATAAGAAGCTGACAGGCTTCTAAGCTCACTGTGACTCCAAAAGGTGGCTCCAGGACACAGTAGCATGCCATCTGAAAGTCCTACCCACAGAACCTCAGGAGGCAAGATGCTACCTTGCAGAGTGTAGCTCATTTGAAAGATTCATCCCCGCAATGCCACATTCCCCTCTCTGGGGATGCTGACTTGGCTTGCCTTCCTTGCAAGGTGCGAAGGCCATCCGTAACTTTCCCCACACTCAGCAATTTTTCTGACTCTCTGGCTCTTTCAGCTGAGGCTGCAATGTTAAACATGTAGTTTTGTAAATTAATTCTTTGAAGATTCACTCTTGTCAGCTAACTTTTCTCACTGCAATAAGCCAAGGAAGTCACTTACAAGCAACTGAATTTTCCACTTTCATGTACTCCCGAGTCCTTTTAATTTAAGACAGTGTTCCAAAACCCCTATTCAGCAAAACTCACCAGTTATACACAGGAATCTCTAAAATGTTCACTTAAAATTAATGGGGAAAGTTATCATCTCATCGTGGCCTTAGATATTTTTAAAAAGTGTCTCAGTATATCCTCAAGAGGAGAAAGGAGACAGAAGACGAATAAGTCTTCAGTGATCATTCAACTCAAAACAACCCCAATCTTTCAGTTTTATTCTCCTCTCCTCAGCTATCATCTGCACTATGAATAGCCTGTGCCAAGCTCTAGAAAAGTGTACTACAGGTGAGAACTCAGAAGAATTCACAGGTGAATAAGGAAGGGATATACAATCCACCATAGGGCAGAGCAGGCAGCCCTCAGAGGTGCAGGGGTGTCCTGGGGCAGCTCTGGGCTGGGAGGCCTGAGCCCTGGGTTTTGGTTCTTCAGCATCCCTAATTTACCCCATACGTTTGCACAAGTTGCTTCCCCTCTAAACTTGCTCATCTATTAAAACAAAACAAAAAAGTAGAATCAGATCATGCTAAGATTCCTTCTACCTCTAGCTTTCTAAGAGTTAAGAATAGCAAAATGTTCCAGGAGAAAAACAAATGTTCTAGCAGAAATGAGGAGAGTGGTTCTCCCTGGCTTGATCTGAGAAAGTGCTGGAAAGGCTGCAGTCATGTGCTGGTCTGTGTGGAATGCCCAGGATGTGGGTGGATCTGGAGGTGAAGAATGTCTGAGAGACATTCTTGTCAAAGGAAACAGATGATACCCCTACTGCTGCGGAAGATGAATGGAGGGGGAAGTAAGGAAGGGGGAGGGACAGAAGGAAAAAGAGGAGCAGGATAATAATAATAATAATATCTGCATAGCCTTTGGTGGTTTATAGACCAGTTCCATACACACTGGCTCCCTTAGCTCTCAGAACTAAGCTGGGAGGCAGGAATCAGCATTTTAGTCCACCTTTATGGACTCAGGGTTGACCCTACATCTAGTAAGTGATGGAGCCAGGATTCAAACCAAGATCTGGCTGACAGCCAGCCTCACATCATACAACCATGATCACAAGCTCAGGACGCTGCCACCACATGATGTAGTGTCCAAAGGACCTCGGCAGACATGCATTCAGCTGTGTTCACGACAAACATGGTCTCCAGAGGCAATGAAAGAGAGCCCCGCTGTGTTCTGTCTTGACCACCTCAGGACCATGGCTTGTAGTTCTGGGTCCCACACCTCATAAGGAATATTGCCCAACTGGAACATTTCAGAGGATGGTGAGAATCTTTATATCCAAGTAATATTAGGGACAATTGAGGCATGTTGGGTGGCTCTCCTGGAAAAGGGAGGACATAGCCAGTACCTAGCATTGTTTCAGAGTTATCTTAAGGTCTATTGTATCAGCCAGAATCCCAACTGGAAACAAATGGCTGTATCAAATTAGGTTAATCAGAGGAAGATCTGTTTACAGGGGAACTATTTGCAACGGTACAAAGGTAGAGAAACGAAAAGGATAAGGTTGGTATCAGAAGAGCTAGCTTGCCTAGACACAGAGGATGTTGAGAGGAAGTCATCACTGAAACCTGAAGAAAGTCATGTAGAGAGAAGATGTCCCTGAAAGAAATGGTGACCATCAGTCGGACGGAAAGGACAAAGCCAGTCAAAGGTGACCTCACAAGTAAGAGCCTAGGGAATACAGACAATGAAACTTATTCTTCTCTCTCCTGTCAATTTCCTGCTAAGACACCGTTGTGGCCAAATCGAACCAGAAGTCAGAGCATACAGGACCCCATGGATGAAGTTCCAAGTTAGCCCCCCAGGGCAGACAGCAGAGTGGAGAAGGTGAAGGCAATGTCTGGAGGGACAAATGGAAGACATCAGACACAGCTATCCCATAGAAGAATTAGACATGGTGTGAGACCACTAGAGAATGGGTGGGGGACCGGGAAAAAGAATTAGGACCAAAGGGATGTTACAAGGAAATGAATTTTAGCTAAATTTTAACATAAGAAAGGAACAAATTGACAGCCAAAGAGAGCTGAACTAGGAAGGAATATTTCCATAAAGACTACTGAGCTCCCCAGCATTGAACTTCAAGTCAAGGTTAGAAGACCAGTGAGTCAGGAATGCTCTAGAGGAAATCCAATGTTAGGCTGGATTCAATGACTTATAAAGTTTCTTCTAATTGTGATATTCCAACATTTTATGAAAAAATGAAATAAAAAGTAAAATAATAGAAGGGATTTTTTTAATTAATCTAGTAATATTCCCCCCATTTTCCTCCTCAACCTCCTCCCAAATTAAGTATTTGCATTCATCTTACCTGGCAGCTAATAGAAGATGCCTCCTGATTAAGGATGGCACCGGAGATAAAGTTCTGATTAGGCAAAATTCTGGAGACACTTGAGTTGTTTTTAATAACCTTCTGCCTTGTTTATTGTGGCACCAGGATGACCTTGACCAGGAGAGGGAATGTACTCTCTGGTCCAGACCACTTCAAAACACTTTCTTCATCTTCTTGAGGAGTGTCACATTTGCTCACAAGATTCTGCTCCGTAATTCCCCACAGTGTCTCTAAAGTGGGAGCAGATTATAATGAGAGAGTAGCTGGCAGATAATTTGACAACTTTATTAATGTTTTAAGTTTTTTCTCTCCTGTTTTCCAAATAATAGTTTTCCCCCTCTTAACTACCAAAGGAGTTTCACTGTGATTACTATCGAGCTTAGTTAAAATCTATATTTGCTGATGCTTCCATTTCCTGAATTTCCAAACCAATGCTTCAGAGAAGTTTAGCAATTGCATAATTACCCATAATGTACTTTATATACTAGAGGCATCTTGTGGGCTTTGTATTAAGTGAATAATAGCAATGTTGTTTTGAGTGAATAATAGTTTCATTAACTCCATTGTTACTAATTTACACTTAGAAAACCAAGAAGGTCGTTTGGAAATGTATGCACTGGAATCTGCCATATCTTGGTTACACAATATGCTTTTCATTATTTCACAATGTCTTGAAGAATGGAACTAATAAAGCTGATATTTCATGGCGTCGGGTGCAGACTAGCAGTTTGATGTAATGTTTCAGCTCATGACTCCTTGTATGCAAAGAACAGATTAATCTATTCAACTGGAGAGAAAGACCACCCAAGGTTTAACTGCGCAGGTGAGGCGCAAAAGACTGGCTCACAACTATTTCCTCCCAGAATGAATGTAACCAATTGGCACAACTCCAAAACAAGCATGACAGAGCCATAGGTCAATAGATTCAATTCCTATTCTAGGAGAATAATGAATTAATTCAGTCATGTTCAGTAAGCCAAAATACTGCAGCCATTTGGGGAATCTTTTAGGAGCAATGGTTTGGATTTCTTTGTTCCTACATAGAAATAGTAAGTGGAGGACTTGATCTTGTGACTGGTCCGTGTTATAGCATGTTAGCGAGGAGCCATTCATGCACAAGCACGCCCCATAAAGGAGGCAAAATGAACCCCGCGTGCCTGGCAAAATCATCAAAATGTGATTCTCGGTGCCAGAACTTCACCCAACCACCAAGAAATCCTTGTCACATGCATAATCTCTCCTACCCTCACTCCAGTATGAGCTTGTTACGTCCTAAACTGAATGGGCAATGTCTACCTCTTCTCTGCATTTCTTGAGCAAAATCTGCCTTCACTCACACATTTATTCAGACATCATTTATAGATACTCACAGGCACTCCGCCTGCACCGTGCAGGAGGCTTTCACAGACCAGATCTCATCTCATCCGCATCCCGATGCATGCCACTGTGTCATCCCTGGTTTGATCATATCTTCACTCTCTTCCAGCAATGTTGATCCACATGCTTGCTAACGCAGATGGGGAAAACAAACTCAGAGCAGATAATGTGCTTGCCCAAATCACCTGCTGTCTTCACCTGTTCAGGCTGCTATAACAAAAATACCTTATCATCCACAAAAATTTATTTCTCACATTCCTGGAGGCTGGAAGTCCAAGATCCAGATGCCAGCAAATTCAAAGTCTGACAAGAATTCTCTTCCTGATGCTTAGACAATAGTCTTTTTGCTGTGTCCTCACATAGAAAGGAAGAGGGGGTTTTCTGGAGGTAGGGCACTGATCCCATTCATGAGGACTCCACCCTCATAACCTAATCACCTCCTAAGACCCCCACCTCCCAATACCATCACCCTGGGGATTAAATTTCACCATATAAATTTAGAGGTGGAGAGGGAGGACACAAACTCAGCCTATCACCCCTGGTAGGAAGTCATAGAGCTGAGGTAGGATTCCTGATCCGTCATAATGCAAATTTCATGATTCTTCTACTATATCAAACTATGTCAGACACTGTAGTCTCCCCTAGACTGTAACATAATCTTTTTTCTCATGGGCTCTAACAACATTACAGGGCACTGTCCCTCACACCCACACATTCAAATGGCTAGTACTTACTGAGAACTTCCGGCACGCCAGGCACTGCCCTAAGTGCCTTACAGGTTGTTGACACATCGTTCAGTCTTCATGACAATAATGAGGAAAGTGACTAATATTATCCTCATTCAACAGATGAGCAAATGAGGCACCAAGATGTTCAGTAACTTTCCCAAGGTCACCCAGCTACAAAGTAGCAAAGTTGAAATTCAAATCCGAGTGTGTGGCTCGAGGCTGTGCTTTTTTAGTCTCCAAACCACTCTGCTTTGAGAGTTCCTCCAACAACACAGAGGCGTTTATTTATGGACAAAGCAACCATTTACTAAATGCCTCCTGCATGCCAGCAGTGAGCAGGTCCTGGGCACCCAAGAGCTAACGAGACAGTGTGGTCCTTTCCATGCTAGAATTTTAGCATAAGGGGAGAGACAGATATTAAACAAGAGCTATGAAGGAAAACACTTACTACTGGCAATGCAGAGGTGGGAGACAGGATCCTTTTTAGACTGAGTTGTGAGAAAATGCTTCCCGGATCTAATGGGAGGAGATTCAGCACTTTGGAGAAATATAAGTGATGCATGGGAATGAGACCCATTCTGTCTCTACAGTTCACGTTCTCAGTCTGAGTTTGCATCTCAACTTGGACCCTTACTAGCTTGGTGGCTTTGACTAGGTTACTTCTTTGAGATACCATCTTCTCATCTATAAAAGGGAATAATAAGGACTTCATAGGTTGCCAGGATCATTAGAAAGAATATAGAGAAAGCACCTAGTCGAGTCCTCACCTCTGTAGATACTGAACAAAGCTTTGTCCTTGCCTTTCCCTCTCTGAGCTGGGGACCATTGTGCCACGGGGGCATGTGTCCATATGAATGTTACAGCTCAGCCACTCTCACACCTGAATCTTCATGGCCAGACGTGTGAACTGCTCTCAATAAGTGTCTGAAATAAAGCAAATCTGAGTGTGGGCTGTGAGTACAGCCCTGTGAAGGCTACATGGGCAAAATGATGCCATCTACTTTTCAGGATCTGCCCTCAAGTGGTAGATCATCAGAATAAGCTCGGTTCTGCTTCAATAACAGGAAAAAACAATCCCAAATGCCCAGAGACTTCAAACAACAAAGGCTTATGCGACTTGTCACCATAACCCGACTGGGAAGTCCACTGTACATCATCCTCATTCAGGGACCCAGGCCAACAGCAGCTCCATCCCTGTTTCCAGGGTGGCTGAGACTGGTCAAAGCAAAATGGCAAAGTGAATGCTGGCCCTTGAGGCTTCTGCTCAGACACGACACACATCACCTCTGCCCACGCTGTATCATCCACGACAAGCCACATGGCCACACCTAATTTCCAGAGTCCATGGAAGAGTGATCCTATGCAGTGCCCAGAAGAACAAGAGACAGTCGATGGACCGCTCCAGTGACCCCCACAAAGAGTCTGTAAAGATACTGCGCATGCCAGGTGATGGCAGCGGGCGGCTGCGGGGATGGGAGGGGGAGTCTTCCAGGAGAACCATCAGCATGGCAGCCCAGCAGGCTCCCCTCCCCTCTGGGAAGCTTCTCAACATTACCCAGAGCTTTCCAAGCACTTCCACTCAAGTAGCCCTACTGTCTGGGAAGACGGAGCTCACCCCTCTTCGCATTTGAGACCACAGACACCTCCCACTGATGTGCAGTTTCTCTCACGCCTGTGGTTTCATCTTATTAGTTCAGTGGGTTTTGCATCCTGCTCCATCACATAGCACGGTGTGTTTTGACAGCAGAGTCGACGCTTAGTGACAGTGCGCGGTGCTTACCCGGTGTTTCTGCATTACCACTGACCTATCACCTCATGCTCCTGGAAAAGCTCAGTAAGAGATCCCTGAC
Organism: Neomonachus schauinslandi; assembly: GCF_002201575.2. Lineage (NCBI taxonomy): Eukaryota > Metazoa > Chordata > Mammalia > Carnivora > Phocidae > Neomonachus > Neomonachus schauinslandi. The sequence goes on along the minus strand of NC_058412.1, from coordinate 8,715,718 downwards.
AACTACTCTTGGAGTTTTCACAAATTGCCCAAATCTCTAAACCATCATTTTCTTACTTAGATCGTCTTTCTTTTCCTGAATAAAAATATTGCCATTTACTGAGAACCTATTATGTGCCGGCCATTCTCTTATTATCTGATTCGATACATTATCTACATTATGTCATTCCCAAGTCAGAACTGTTTTCTGAGGAAGGCACAGAATGACTGTGGTTTCCACTGATGACAGGACGTAGAGGCTCGGGAAGGCTGGTTTGTCAGAGCCACGCAGTAGGTGGCAGAGAAGGAACGTGAACCCCGTTCCAATGCCTCTGAATCCCCCCATCTTTTTCCACTATGACCACCTAGCTTCACTAAGAAACTCCACCTCAGGTTTCCATCAACACAAAAGAGAACCCACAACACCAACTGCATTTCCTTCCATCCTGAGTGTGTGATCTTGGCTTGGTCTCTTTCGGGGACAAACCGAATATAGTGTTGTTCATCAAGAAACACTACATTACCTCACAAGTGGCACCGTGAAGCTCCAGTAAATTACAGGAGCTGAACAGGATGGCCCCACTCATCAACCCACTAAACAACTCATATGTCACACATCAGTCTCACAGCCCCTGGGATGACAATTCACACATGGGGAAGACAAACTCCTATGCAGCACAAGCCCTTGGAGTCCCCAGTGATGAGTCCCACTAGGATTATGTATAAAAGACCCTGCTTCCTGGTCAGGGGGGTGGGGGGTTGGGGGTTGGGGCCAAGGGAAAGAAGCAAAGCAGTGGGCTTAAGTGCGGTGCAGTTTTCCTGATGGGCTTACTGGGCTTTTGCTGATCATCCTTGTGTCAGTTAAATGGGGACCCTGGGGGCAGTTCACAGGGGCTCAGCTGGAGGGAAAATCAGCACACAGATCAGCTCCACCTGTCAGGTCCAGTTCCAAAGACAGACAGCCTTTCTGAACACGGTACTGCTAAGTGACAAAGCCACTCCATCTTACATTTTCTAAGAGATGGATCAGAAATGACATTGTAAACATAAAAGCAAAGGCTGATGTAAAAAAAGAAAGAAAAATAGATTGAACAATGAAAAACTGTAAGTCCCTACACATCAAAAAAAAAATTCCCCAAACAAAATTAAAAGGCAAAAGACAACCTAAAGGGGAACATGTTTGTAACTTCAATGATACTGTGTCAATCACATTAATACAGGGTGATTCATACTAATTGAGTTAAAATGTACATTTTTTTTTTTTTAAGGAAAAGGACATTCACAGAGGAACTCTAAATGGTCAGTCAGCATGTCTAAAACATTTATCCGTAATGGTAATTAGGAATACAAATTAAAATAAGGTACCATTTTTCACCTAATTGATCTTTTTTCTCTTTTTAAGATAATTCTGAGTGCTCTTCAGAGGGCCATAATGCCCGCCCTTTCCCTGTGGAAAGTGCTATGTAAATTCTAGGAAAGCAATTTAACAAACTGTATCAAAAGCCCTATGAACGTTGTCGTCTTTGATCTAGTAATTCCCTTCTGGGAATCTGTCTTGGGAAAATCATCAAAAATATGGGTAAAGATTTATAGTCCAGAATTTTCAATGTTATTTATAATAACCAACATCAAAAACAAACAAACAAACAAAAAGAATGGGAGCAACCCAAAAAGAGCAAAAATAAATAAATTAAAGGCAGGGTAAGGTTAGATAAAACAGGGCAGGGAGCTACAATAGAGTATTGAAAGAATTATATGATGCCATGGGGAAATATTCATAATATAGTGTCAGTTTAAAGAAAAGCTTTGTTACAACTCTCCTAAAGGAAAATATACAAACATATATGTAAACAGTCATAGCTCATAGCTCACTCGTATGTTCATAAGACAGGAGCAAACACACTAAATTACTGGCAGTGATTATCTCTGAAAGGTACATTATGGATGATTTTTTTTCCTTCTTTAGATTTTTCTGTATTTCCCCAATTTTCCAAACTAACATTATATATATTATTATATATTATATATTTATTAAATATAGACTTATTAAATATATTATAGATTTATTATATGTAATATATTTATATATTTATTAATATATTATATATTTGTTATATATAATATATATTATACACATATGCATTTTTATAATAAAAATGGTTTTTGAAAACAATATATGGTAGATCGAAAATTTTGCCCCAAATTATTCCCTCCCTGCATCCACGCCCTTGGGTGGTATCTTACCACTGATTCTGAGCTTAGCCACATAACTTGACCAGAGGGATATGAGCCACTGGGTTGCAAACAGAGCTTACAAGGTGCTTACACCCTGAAGCTTGTCTTAACTTGCTGGACTTGGAATCTGAAAACAACCATAGCATGAAAGAGCCTGAATTAGTCTATTGGGTGCTGCGAGACACATGGTCCAGGTATACCCCTCATCACCCCAGCCATAAGCCAGCTAGCCTCCAGAAACAGAACTTACCAGCCGACCAGCAGCTGACCACAGATGCATAGGGCAAGGCCAGAAAGCATCCGCAGAAAAACCACCCACCTGAGCCAAGCCCAAATTGCCAACCTGGAGAATTATCAAATAAATTGTCATCATTTTAATCCACTAAGATTTGGGGTTTTTTATTATGCAACAAAAACTAAATGATACAGGGAAAAATGTACTCCAGTAGTAAAGTGGAAAAATCTTGGGTTTCCCCATTGGGGGCATTATTTGACCTCTCCAGAACCCCACTTTTTAATCTACAACTTGGGAATAATGTCACAGGCTTCCCTGGGTAGTTGTAAGCATCAAATGAATTCATGTACATGATATATAGTAAGGCTAAATAAATATGCAATGAGTTTGAATTACCCTTAATTGTTAGGAACTGTTAAGAGGAAAGAAGCTTTTAAGAGCATGAAGAACAGATGATCAGGATACGTCCATCTCCACAGACTAGGAGTGGGTTAAAAATATTATTTTACTAGTCAAAGGATTTCATTATTATGAGCAATGGATAAAGCCTTGGGCTGGTCTATATCCTACCTTTTCTGCTGACTTAGAATATGACATCGGATGCCTTTTATATTGATTAATGCAATTAATTCCTAAATGGTGGTCCCTCACGTCTGAGCCCATTGCAGTGGAGCAAGGGAAGAGCTGTGAGCAGGGTTATTTCAGATGTAAAGCTTAGACTCTCACAAACTGGTGTCCACTTAGTTCACCTGCCACTCACAGCCCACCCCAGGCCATAAGCTTAGCACTCCAGCCAAAGAAAATAGCTTAATACTCTCAAGACAGAGTACACAACTCTTGTACCTTGCTTGTGCCGTTCTTCTGCTTAGCATATCTTTTCCTATAATCAACTCCTAGTCATCCTTCAAGACCTACCCCCAGGAAGACTCTCCTCTGAGCTCCCAGACAAAAGTATCTCCTTCCCTTGTGTTCCTACAGCTGTTTATCTTAGGCCAGGTTCTCTAGAAGTAAGAACTAAGGCAGGGATGCTTGTGCACGTGATTTATTAAGGAGCTCTCAGGAGGACCCTTAAGGAGGAGAGGGAAGCAGGATAGGGCAATGGGAAAAGCTAAGCAAAGATGTAGACTCAAAGATGTGGAACATAAAAAACCACAGAGTTGTGCCACCTTGAGGCAAGAGGTCCATCTGGTCTTCTGTAATCGCTGTATCCCTGTATCCCCATAGGAGTCAACCATTGGCTAGAAGCCATCCTCAGGGAGAGGGCCTAACCTTCCAAACACGTCCAGGGCTGCACCCATGACCCAAGACAATTCTCAAGAGGAGGGAGGAGCCATGGCCAAAGGGATCTAGATGGGCACCAGCAACGTCTGCCTTGGTCCACTCAGCACCACTCAAATGCCTTTGCTACTCACATTAAGTCCACTCCATTTAGGTACAGCTTCGTCAGGATGCTGATGGGTCATCTTTCCTGGAGAAACTTACAAGAGAGGCTGTTCCACCGGTGCCAAGGTCATATCTGAAACTCACCACTTCCCTCCTCCACCGCCTACACTGACTTTCTCTGTTGGCTAGCACCTCTGCTTATCTGTGTGGATTGTCCTGAGGGAGAAGGAGACCCAGATCTTTGCCTGAGGGTGTCTGATGTCTGAGACCTTAATTACCATGGCCTAATCGGGCCATAGCCGTGGAACTTGTCCATTTACTGTTAAAATTGAGTGTGGGAGTGCCTAGAAATGCCCAGAGGATCACCTCAGTGCCAAACATATTTCTTCCCATCCTGATTATGAAGCAGCCATCCCACTTCTTCATGATGGCTAGAACCAATTACCGCTACCAATACGGCAACTCCTTTCTTTGCCCCATGATTATGGGCACAAAGAGCCCAAAATGACCAGCAGCGGCTGTAGCTTTAAGTTTAGTGGGCTCTTACTGTACTCCCTGGTGGTAACATTTCCACTGTGGGACCCACGATCTCTAGATCCTCAGAGCCCAAAGTTGCAGAGCTGGCAGGAAGCACAAATACTTAAGTGGGTCCCCAGGGGTGACAGTGAGCAGAGCTACTCCTGCTTCTATCTCATAGCTCCTGGACCCGTGCGTCCTATGTACTCCACAGCTCGACTCGCTCCAGAAGCTACCCTTCCCACGCCTCCTTGCCCACCGGCTCCCTGAGGGCAACGTCTATGTTTATTGATCTCTGTACATATAACAACTCACATTCTACTCACAGTGAGTAGAAGAGAAAAAGTGCTTTCTCATACCCATATACATCATGCGTCTGGATGGTCTGACTCATGTTCCTCCATCAAACCGTCAAGAGTATGGTCCTAACTCCTAATACAGGGACAATGGGTCAGAATATTAAATTGGGACCATCCCAGGATACCCGAAAAACAATTGGCTACCCAATTTGGGGGCAGTTCTGTAAAGAGCTAGCAAAGTTAAAAATACAGTTAGCACTGTATGTGTGGTCTGGAAGAGGGAGGGAGATGCCAAAGGCCAGGGTTTCCAAGGGCCCTGACCCTGGAGAAAATCTGACTTGGAAGATGAGCTCCGTTTCCCTGCCAGGCAAGGCTCCCTTATGTGGGAATCAGGGCCGAAAGGGGTCACAGCAGTGTCAGGTCTCTGTCCCCGGGCCACATCTGTTCTGGCTCCGGGAGTGAGGGCAGGATGGGCAGACCAGTGACTATGGAAATCTCCCTGGCCACAGCCAACCCTGAATATCCTGTCTTGGCCAAAAGGGGCCTGGAGAGGAAGCAGACTCAGAACAATTGGGAAAGGTCTAAAAACCACAGGAGTCTGATGAATAAAGCCAAGAGGCTGCCCAGTGATGCAATTCAAGGGAGACAAAAAAAGAAAGAAAGGGGGGAAAAAAGGAAAATAAGAAAGAAGAACGCCCCAATCCTACCCAGGAGCATTCATCATTCAGCGTGACCTTCCAGGAATCTGCTGACAGACATAAAGTGTTCTGTGTGACTTTCTGCCTGGGACCTGGAATGACTGGGGCTCGCAGAGAAGGGGGGAAGACAGGAAAGGCGGCTGGAGCGCGGGGAAGGTTGGCGGGGGTGGCCTCCGTTACAGGCACGGCGTTTTCGGGCGCCATCTGCTGGTGGTATGAGGAACCACACCCACCTCCCGGACCCAACGAAATAAAACCATGTTTCTGAAAGAAGGTATCTGAATCAGAGAGGAACAAAAAACATATATATATCCACCTATGATGAGCCAGATGCTTCCACATACTTTTCATCTCCTTTGAATGTTATGTTTCTTTTAGGTGAGAATCCCTATGCTCGTTTTGCAGATGGCAAACTGAGATTCAGGGAGAGGATTGATTTCACCGAGGGCTAGAATTGACCAGTCTGTGGTGTTGCAAAATCATTCCTCCTTCTGAGTCTATGAGGGCTGAACAGTTCCTGGAGCGTAAATGCTTGCTGAGTGAATGACCAAGTAAGGCCTGAGTAACTCTTCTTTTTTTTAATTTGTCTGTTATGAGACCAACAGAATAGGAAAAAGGAAATGCAAAGCTGAGGATGACGGCTGGGTCTGTAGATGGTGCTCGAGAAGGCGCCCAGGATATTTCCTGCCTCCCTCACCATCCCCCAAGGTCACAAACTACTTCGAAGCCTGGGATGGGTTGTGTTGCTTCCTGACCTTTTCCTCGAACCGAGCTGTCCTGGAGAGGCCACAGAAGGGGGAGTTGGGGAGATAGGGCTGTCCAGGCAGGTGCCAGATTTCAGGGACCTGAACTGGTCCAAGGTGACAGGTGGCAGGCTACCACCGAGGGTTCTGAAAACCCATTTGCTATTGTGACGGCTTTGCTCCAGCCGGCCCCTTGTTTCCTGTCCAGACCCTCCTTCCTCTCAAATGTCTAGTGATATTCAGGTACATCAAGTCTCTTCATGCTACCTACCCCTACCTACCCCTGCCTTCCTCCATCCCCTTCTAATCACCCTTCCCCACACATACACAATTCCCCCAAATACAAAAACACACCTACGCGTCCATACTCCCACACACAGACAAAAACTACACCAGCCATGGACTCCAGCACAGCAAACTTCGGCATTCCCAAACACACTGGGATCTGTCACCTCTTTGAATCTTTGCAATACTTTTATTCCTCTTATTCTCTCTGGCTGGGATGACTGTCTTCCTCAGGCAAACTCCTATTCAACCTTCAAGGCCCATCTCCAATATTACTGCCTGGTGAAACCTCGCTCCAGCCCCCTTCATGATGTAGTGATTCTCTCCTCTGAATACCCAGAGGTCTTTTTTTCATATTTTACTATAACACATAAAGCACGGTCTTCATCTGGGCATGCCCTGGATATAAGCAGTGTTCGTTGAATGAATAAATGAGCGAATGAGCACAGGCTTCTTATAAACACTCTAAGAAAGAGAAGAGGAGTCGAAGCTGACTTGAAAAGGAAATGCCATCAGTACAATCCCCCAGATTTGGGCACAGGCACCTCTCAACCTTTTGGTCTGGTTCAGAGCCTCTCAACAGGTATGACTGCACTTATGGGGGGAAGGGAAGTGGGAGGCCCCTAGCTTTTGGAGGAACAATGCACAGCTAGTCAAAGAGAAAAATGATCCTCACATGCAGCAGCAGCTCAGGAGGACTGAGACTCGGGAGCCCCAGCCTCCAGCACAGCTACTATACGAATCTGGTCTAGCACCGGACACTCCTTTCTTGCTCTCAGGCTCTGATCTCTGCTGGTATTTTCCTGGAAAAGGTGCCTTCTAGAGTGCCTAAGCTAGGGAAACAGCATCTTAACTGTTTACTAGATGAATGGTTTAAAAATGAGAGGATAAAAATGATCAAAACCAACGGTAAATCCACTGATCCGAGATTTTCGTCCCTATCCCAAGACCCTAAGTCCTCGATTGCAATGGTCCCTCCAGGAAAGAAGGACATCAACATTTAGGAGCATCTACTGTGCACTGGCCACTTGACCTGCACAAAAGTGGCTTCAAGGTAGATGTTGCCATGATTTTCTGGGGGAAAGAGGCTCAGAGAAGCAAACTTCTCCAAAGGTGCCCAGCTTGTTGGTGGGGCAGCAGGTCTCAGTCCCGGCGGGGGGTTGACTTCGGCACCCCTGCCCACCCCACTGCAGCAGACAGCCTCCCGCTGCACACTGGGGGCTGGAGACCAGGTCACAGAGACTGCTGCTTTCTTTTGTGGCTTGTCCACTAAACGACCCCTTTGCAAGTCTTCGTCCCACTTGGGAATGATATCGACTCTACAGAGGGTTTAAGAGAAACCTCCGTCTACCGGGATAGAAACCGCAGACAGGAAGGCAGCCCTTGAGCCCCTGATTTTCACTGGGCAAGCACGCATACTGCCTACCCACCACGGACCAGGGGTGGGCTGGCCGATGGACGCGAGGCTTGCAGAGCAGGGGCTCTGGCCGTTCCTCCCACGGCACACCGTGGGACACCTGAGCTGCCCATGCCTTGTCTGGGAAGGCAGTTCCTCAGGCTTTAGGAATATAACACTAATTCTGGGTTGCCAGTCGGCATGCCACCACGTTTTACTAAAGCTTGGCAAAGGCAGAGAATCAAAATCATGTTCTGCAGGATGTGAAACGAAGTTTCAGCTAGCAAACTCTCGTTCGGCCTTCCTGCATTGTCCCGGAGCACGACAGAAACACTCATCATAGTGTTTGGGTGATCCGGCACCTGCCTCCTTGTCCCCCCTCCTGTCACATGGCTCCCCATCACTGCTGTCACACTGGCTGTCCCTCACTCCCCTGGACACAGCTGGCCCATCTAGGCCCAGGTCTCTGCACTTGCCATTCCTTCTGTCTGGAAAGCCCTTTCCCCAGCTCAGCTCCTGGATGAATCGTTCTCATCCTCAGTGCTCACATTAAACACAGCCCTTCCCTGATCACCTAGCTGAAGCAGCCGCCCTCCCCCCACTGGCCCCGAGATAATCCCGCCTCAGTGCCAGAGAGCTTCCTTCAGAGCCTCCTCATGCCCCTGGGGTGACCATCTCTACTTCCAACTGTGCCTGCAATGCCAAGTGGCAGGGAATTTCCTCCAGCATTGCCGCAGTGTGAATAGATGAGGGGCCACAGCTGAGCAGAGGCATCGCGAGGAGACGTGAATGGAAGCATCAGGATCTACGTGCTCACATAGCACCATCCTGGACAAATAGACCTGCTCAATCCTTGGAATGTCCCAGCCTCACAAGGCTCAGACTGCTCGGAGCAGGTGTCTCAGGGGGACTGCAGTCCTGGCTGAGCTCTCTGAGCTGCTCCCGAAGCACATCTCCAGCCAACTCCTCTCAGCATTTAGGGGAGACCCACCCAACCAGGTGGCAACCTGTGCAGACTCCTGACCCCCAACAAACGGGACAAGAATGTTCTTCACTGTGCAGTTTCGCTTCTCTCCCTGAATCTCGCAGTTGCTCCTATGACCTACGGGCACATCATGGCCTGGCATCCAGCGCCAGCTGCCCATTCGGGCCTCACTTCCTGCCACCAGCTCACAGCTCGCCAGCCTCAGGACGCCCTGCAAGCCCTTTGCTTACCCTTGTCCCCAGCCCAGATTGCTTGCTTCGCTTTTCCCTACCTTTAGAATTCAGCACTTCTCTCAAGCTGGCACTATAGCTTTAAATTTATATTTCCCTTGTGAGTCTCTTACATCAAGCCTCTTAGATCAATAGATATCAGTTTACCCCACTAGATGGTTGTAAGATCCTAAAGCTAAAGCTAATGTGTGTTAATAGCATATGATTTGCTGGGTGTCAGCACATATAAAGGTCATGGCCGGGACAGGACAGTGGAGACAGATGCCACAGCAAGGAGCCCACAGAATGGGGTGGAAGGTGGTATGGGGGTGGGGGAAGACAGGAAGAGAATGGATTTGGTCAGGCAGACCAGGGTTCAAAACCCACCTCTGACACTTCACAAGGTGGGCTCAAGCCAGACTTCCCTTCATCCCTAAGCAAGATCCTGTTCCTGCGTCACGGGCTCACGTGACAGTGAAGTGAGATCACATATATAAAATGCTTGGCACCCCATCAGTCATCGTTCACCCCTCTTCGCCTCCCCTTCCTGCCTCCCCAAGACTCTGCGGCGAGCTGACCCAGCTCCCTTCTCTCCCTGAAATAACTCTTCTCTTTGCCCTTCCTCTAAAGACTCCTCGAGGGTGCCTGGGTGGCTCAGTTGGTTAAGCGACTGCCTTCGGCTCAGGTCATGATCCTGGAGTCCCGGGATCGAGTCCCGCATCGGGCTCCTTGCTCAGCAGGGGGTCTGCTTCTCCCTCTGACCCTCCCCCCTCTCATGTGCTCTCTCTCATTCTCTCTCTCAAATAAATAAATAAAATCTTTAAAAAAAAAAAAAAAAGACTCCTCGAAAAGCCACACACTTATTCCAGAAGAGAAGACGTGTGTGATGTCTCTGCCTCGACCTCCTGCTCTGGGCTCCAGTCTGAAGCTCTCGGGCTCCTGAGGGATGCGTGCTGGAGAGATGCCTCCCTTAGCCCATTTGCTTCATCTGCCCGTTATCCCGAGGAGATAGGGCGTCTCGCCCGTTCCAGCTCTGCCCCTCACCCACCCTGAGGCTGCAGCCGCATGAGACTTCAAATCTCACACCCCGGGTCCAGCCCCAGCCCTGCCACGCACAGGTTGTGCAAGCCTGCCCTCGTCGGCACGATGTGCCTTCACTGGGTGGTATCCTTCCACTTACTGGCCGTGAACTGAGTGTTTGTGCCTCAGGTGTGAATGCGATTCGTAACCCACACACTCATCCTTGTCATCCTGAAGTCGGGAATGGTATTTCTCCACTATTCTTGCATCTGTGAAAATTGGGGTCCTTGGCCAAAATTACAGTCCTCACCCTGTTGTATTATACCTTATTATAGCTTATCTATCTGCTGGGGTGTCTCTGCCACTTGACAGAGGGGTTCCTGCAGGTGGGCGGAGTCTTATCTCTGTCTTCCACTCTGGAGACACAGTCCTGGGCACAGAGGAGATGCTCGGCATAAGTTTGTTGTTGATCAATGACTCACTGAATGAATGACTTCAGTTGAACTAAATCTCTCCCCCAAAACCTCTGGGCCCATTTCTTCATGCAAGATGGAGACCATATTGCCTCATGAGCCAAATGTAGTGAAGGTTCTCTCCATCAGCTTCTATCACATTTTCTGGAATTCTCCCTAGTGAGATGCCCACCTCCTGCCCAAGTGCCAGTGGATCTCAAGCTCCTAGAGGTGCCTCTATCCAAAGGAAAGCCTACGTGATGAACTACAGGCTCATCGTGTGGGCTTGTAATGATATCAACACCTCACTGAGGGTCTCATCCTGTGATCTACCTGATGGATCCCCTGTTTAGGAATATCCATGCTCTCAGAGAAAACTGATCACTTGAGATTGGAGACTGAGGTATTGCTGATGGTGACAGTTCAGACCCCACAATCTCTATCAGGGAGCAGGGCGCTTCCACACCCCAGAGGAATATGGCTGAGAAGAGGCTGTGATGTTGTCCATCCACCCAAACACCTATGGGGATACCATTCAAGCCTAGCTATTTTCTAGCCCTGTGACTGAGGGTAAATTACTTTGCCCCCTTGGGCCTCAGTTTCTTCATCTACAAAATGGTGACAACAATACCTATTTGAAGCATTACTGTGAGAATGAGAATAATTAAACAGATAGATTAGCATAGACAGAACAAGTAGGTAGAGTAAGTAGAGAAACAGAATAATTAGAAACAGAAACCCATCTTATAACGAGCATATTATTGGCTTCACAGAGAGTACTCGCCAAGTGAAACTAAATTTAGTATCTTGAGGAAAAAATAAAATAACATAATTTAGTATCTTGACTCCAGCACTTACTTCTTGTGTGACTTGGGTCAGGATATTTATTCCGTGGACCCTCGATTTTTCATCTAGAGATTGGAAACAGCTCCTACCCTGCAATCGTGCCGTGGGCGTAACGCAGGGTCACAGATGGGAAACCATCGAGCGGGCCATGTGCAAAATGTCACATTTCCTTCGACTGCTCTTCTATCAGACAGGAGCTCGGGAGAGCAGGCGTCTGATAAAAGATGCCCCTTCCTACAGCTGCAGGGAGATAAGGAGCTGCCCAAAATGGATTCTGGGATTTCCAGTTGAGCCTCAAAGCAATGTTTTAAAATGACCTGACAAACCTCCAGTTGCCCTCAGCTGCTGTTCACCACACCTCCTGTCTGCTCGGCCCCGAGATACCCGCATCCTGGCTCCATCCCAGGCCAGCTCCAGAAAGCAGACCTTGCCTTGAGTGAACAACAAACCTGTCAGCGGGAGCTGGGAATGCCTCCCGCGGAAACAGATCGCCCCTTCTCGGGCTGCAGGCTCTCTTCCAGGGAGCGCTGGGCACACAGCCGCAGCTGGATGCCTGCCAGCCCAGGGCACACTCGCCCAATTGTGTCAGGACCAGTGCAGAAACAGTATCTGCTCTGAGATGCACAAAGCTGCTGTCAGCCTCTGTCTCCAGGTGCTGCCCGCAGGGAAACTTGTCAGGGGCCTTTCGGGGACAGCCACGCACTGTGCCTCACACATTCCCTGCGGGGCATCGGGACCTTCCCACGGCTCTCCTCTCGGCATTTGCTTCCAGAAATTCGCAAATGGAAGCCAAGTAACTGTGATCGTAGGTGATGTCTTGAAAGGAACGTGTATCACCATATCTTTGAGTTCCACTGTCAGTGTATGCCCCTCACTGTCCCACCCATCGTCGTCCTGGGTGCCACCGGTAACAGGTGCAATCTAGCCTCTCCAGGGAGCAGAGAACCATAGACCAGTAGAGCCAGAGGGCACTCGCCTAGCAGGTGCCGGGCCCTGCTCCAATGTTCGCAAGCATGAACTCACTTGACCTGCACCGCAACCAACAGGTACCATCCCCATTTTAAAGGTGAGGGAGCTGAGGCTTGACAAGGAGGTTCGGTAACTCGCCCAAGGACACAGCTAAAGAGCCAGGCAGTCTGGCTCCTGAGTGGTTGCTCTCAACCACTGCTTACGTGCCCCGGGCCACACCCCCAGGATTCCAGTTTTCCCCGCCCATGTCACATGAAATCATAATCACCAATTTATCTATTGGTCTGTCTCTTCAAGCACCCCTGCAACCAGTCTACGAGCCCCCTGAAGCCGAGGATCTGTTCGTTGTGTGGTCATTAGTTATGTGTGAGCATGGCATGTGCCCAGGGTGAAAGGCTTTCGGCAAATGTTGAACGGACAGATAGGTAAAGAGATCTCTTAGGAATAAATCCACACATCAGTTTGGAAAAAAAAAGCAATGGAAGAAAATCTAATATGGATCCAATACATAGTCTGTGTCAGAAACACACGTGATCTATGTGATCATGTTTTAATATGCAAGACAGCGCAAGGAAGAAGTGTCAGCCTCATTCTACAGACGGGGAAGCTGGGACTCCGAGAGGTAAAGAACATGCCCAAAGCTATTCTCCCAGTATTCCCCAGGGTCACAAGAAAATGTTGAAAGTCTATGAAATGGGAGAAAAAGCGGATTACCGTGCGTTCTTTCTAGAGCATCTTGTCAAGATATCTGCACCTCCCGTACAGCTTTATGCTATCTTCCTACTCTGTAATCTGTAGAAAACTGACAGTAATGCAAATAATTCTTGTCCATGGAAATGCAAATGAGTTTCGGTCCTTGGAGATACAATTGATTATTGCCCTGTGGACACTGAACTGCTTTGCATCTACTTGAACATTCATTTCAGTTTCCTGGCTGCCTATATGTGTGTGTTCTTCAAATTCCTCACTGAATCTGTTTTTACATTTTACTAGTTTCCTCATTAATTAATGAGCTAAATAAAATCCTTGGCATGTATTCATTATATATTTCCATGAGAGTCATAATTTTACCTTATTTCAATTTTAGCACCAATTAGGATCCAAATCCAAGGCTGTTGGTTCTTTCCAATTAATTATACACAAGTACACACACACACACACCACTGCTGATCACAAGTTCTTCATCATTAACTTCTCTGTCAAAGGCAAACTCAGCTCAGTTACAACATAAAAGCAACACACATTTAAATCGGTCTTTTTTAAATTGTATTTTTCAATATTGTCTAATAAGAACTGAGTCAGTAGGTTTGACTTGAATAATATGGCGGGCCATCCGTGACAGCCCTGCTTTCCCACTATAGCTTGTACTCTAGTCATTTTTGTCCCAAAGAGTTTCTGAGCTCGCCTGCCTCCAGCTCCACCAGGTCCAAAGGGCATGAGCCATGTGTTTCCATGGGTTTTTTCCTAAACTACACTGTGGCCCAGAGCAATCTGGCACATACTCAGGGCTCAATAAGGCAGGTGGGAGTGAACTGAATTGAACTGAACTGGACCGAGCTTAGCTTCCTACATCTATCCACGAATACTTGCTTCCCGCAACGCAGGTCCTGGAGAACAGTGTTCCAGAGATACTCTAAGGTTTTATTTCCCCTATAAGGGGATAGGAAGTTTTTCAAGGGAGGAAGAGTGGCTGCTACAATCAGCAGACTCCCGGCCAATAGTCCCAGTGCGCCGCCCCAACACACACACACACACACACACACTCTCTCTCTCTCTCTCTCTCTCTCTCTCTCTCTCTCCAGTATCCCTAATACAGACACTGTGGATTATCTCCCATTTTTAAATTTCAACATGGGAATTAAAGGCCAAAGAAGTTAAAGTCTAAAATAATTCTTTCAAATTTTTCATTTTTATTGTACACCTGAAACTAATGTAACACTGTAATTAACTATAGTGGAGTTAAAAATTTTCAAAGTTTAAAAATTTTTTAAAACACGCATTTTTCATTCTGCTCAGTGTTCGAGAGAGAGGTTCCTGATGGGATTGATTTCAGATGGGCTTGTTCTGAAGCTTCCATTACCAACCCCCTTCCAGGGGAAGGCATGTGATTCTTTTAACACCTGCGAAGGGACAGAAGTCCAATGCCCATCTCTCGTATGTCCCATTTTCCCAAAGATCCATTAAGAGCCACCAGATTATCTTAGTACCACCCCCCCACACCCACAAAAGTTAGAAAACCCTAGCAAATTCCAAGCCCTGGAGAATTACGATGGCAGGAACAGTCCCTCATAGAGGTCAGAGATCAGCCAAACAGTGTAACGGAGACTTTGAAAATTTCTGGGAGAAGGAAAATAAATGGAAACTATATGAAGAAGTTACATATTCTTGGTTCCAGCCTCATCAGAATACCAGAATGTCTGGCCAGTTGTTTGACATGTTTGTTTGTTTTTTTCTATAAACACAAACCCAGCAGGTCGACTTCACCTTTGAGAAGTTTCATGGTGATGGTTGCAAATTGACTGCTTTCTAGAAAATGACATTAAAAACACCTCTGTCTTCCTGAAAACTTGAGAAATTTGAAGTTTCCGTATCTTATTAGAGGCTCTCTTCTGCTTCTTAAAGTCTCTTCGTTTCTGTTTCCCCAGATGTTTCTGCCATCCTGATGCTGAACCAGGTATCAGATCCATCTCCCCTCCCTTCTGCCAGCAGAGCAGGTCATGTTTATTTTTAGCTTCTTGTTTCCCATTAATTCCATTTTGGTTTTTTTTTTTTTCTCTGCAATACCCAAGAAGATGGAATATCCCTCGTGAAACAAGTCCTTCCCTGGGTTCACAGAGGTCTTTATCTTTTTATCGATAAAACCCACTGTCGTGCTGCTGTGGTTGAGCCCACAGTCTGGAGCTTGCAGATCTACAACAATCAGAGTTGATGAGGCAAAGCACTTCCGAGCCAAGCTGACCCCACTGGAGGGCAAGGATTCAGAGGCTCAAATTCAGTGGGGCTGGGATGGGACTCAGGCATCAGTGATTTTAACAAGCCCCCTCATGTTAATTTTAACGTACAACCATGGTTGAGAATCCCTGCTAGGGAGACCTAGAAGGTTCTCTACTCCTAATGCCCCTCACCGGCATCAGCCACAGCCATATTCTGATGGAAGCACACAGGGGCAAGGAGGACTTGGAGTCCCACAGGCCTCCCCTCGGGGCAAGGGAGACTCGAGGCCCACAGACGGAGTCTGCTAACCTCTGTCTTCCCACCAAGAATCTTCATGTAAAAGTCACAAGGTTTATTCTCAAAGATTCCCAGCCAAAATGCACCAAAATGTATCGGTTACTGCCCCATCCATCCCACAACTGTAGTATGGACAAACACGGTGAACTAACAGGCATGTGGGAAGTAGACGCTGAGAATGAAACCACAGAAGAAGCTAGAATAGTAAAGAAGGAGAGCCGGGTTGGAGAACACACCTGGATGTGAGGCCACCTGAGACTCCCTACCTATTTCTCCTCAGGGATGAAGATGCCCGTGCCCACCGATCAGGCTTGGGCCGAGAAGTTGGGAGGGACGGGAGCAGAAGCCTGAGGGCCCCCCACAGGCCTTCAGAGCTGGGCCCCAGAGGGCTCCAAGAGGGTCCGACACTTGCTCAACCCAGAAGTGAGACGTGTCCTGGCTCAGGGGAGGCCTCACGAAGCAGGTCCACCCTTCCTCTTCCTTCCTGTAAAAGGCAGCCAGGCACCACCGCGGTGCCCGAGGAAGGGTGAGAAGCAGCTGTGAGACAGGAGCCGTTCCGGAACTCTCCAGAAAGGAGCTTCTCTGGCAGGACCTGGGTCTGAATCTCTCCTGTCCACCTCATTGGGGACAACGAAGTATAACCAAGCTGGATGCATCACCTGCTACTTCCTGCCACCGGGGAGGTGGGGGGTGGTCCTGGGGGGTCAACCACGTGACATGTCTCGAGCTGACCCTGCATCTGCCTGCTCGGTGCCCTTGGGCCAGCTGTCAGCCTGGGTGCCTAGATTCTGTGATGGCTACTTGGGAGGGATGCTGGGTTCCCCCCGGGCTCCCCTCTGTGTCACTGCCATCGTCCATGTGAGCTGTCCCAACAGTCTCCATGAAGTCTCGCTGGAGGCCTGACACTCTGTCCACACTTCCTGAGTGAGCTTTCTAACACACTGCCCAACCAGGCGCCCCTCCTTGCCCTGGCCTGGCCCCACCATGCTGCCGCCACCTCCAGTCACACCTCGGGGACACTCCAAGCCCCTCCTCTGACCATGGTCTGCTCATGGCTGCTCCCAGCTCACCATACCACACCGTACCTCCCGGCTGGAAAAGGTCCAGTCATCCTTCCAGACTCTGTCCAGGCACCCCCTCCCCAGCCCAAAGGAGGCCTTCCTCCACCCTGATAACACCCACCGCTCCCCCAACCCCAGATGAACTCGAACCTGCCTCCCCAGTGCCCCCCCCAGGACACATTTCTGTCACCGTACCTGCCCCACGTCAGCACACAATTACTTTAGATGTCCGTCTGCTCCTGGCCATGAGCTCCTCAGATCCTCTAACACCTGGCATTTTATTGGTCACACAGTAGGTCTTCAAGGTGTTTTATCCCTTCAAACGTTTTTTTTTCACTTTCAAATACTAGTCCTGAGGAACATACGAGACCCCACTTGGCCAACAGAAAACAGCTTGTGAGTACAGGGATTGGTACTCTCAGAACTGGCCACTAGATGAAATAAACGGGATTGTCCTTGGAGACTTTGACTAGTGAAGAAGACTTGTCCCTTGGAAAACAAGAGGAGAACAGGAGAAGCAAGATCCTCCTCTCTTCCTCCCACTAGTCTGCTTCTCCTTCTTTTTCTCTCCTCCCTTCCTTTTTGGTTCCTTTCTCAATATGTTTAGTTGGCATCCTTTTATAATTTTCATTCCACCTTTTTTGAGACCAAAATAATATATTCACATAGTTCTAAAAGCCAAAGAGTATTTACCAGAAGACACAGAACAAAATCCAGCCCTGCGCACAGCCCTCTCCTGCTCCTCCAAGACTGGCCCTTTCCGCTCTTTCTTCTGGTATTTGCTTATATATTTCTAAATGATAGGAATGTGCTGTCGTATTTTGATTCATCAAATTTAGATACTACGACAAAGTCATAGAAGACTTTGTCATCCATGTGTCCTCTTTTCCCATCCCCCAAACTCCTAGTCTGACCACATGATATTTTTAATTTCTGTAACTTTTGACTTCTCCTGGGGTTGATAGTCACTCCATTTTTTTTTAATCGCTCATCATCTTTACCAAATATTGCTAACTCCTGCTTCTCCCCAAAATATGGTCCGGGATAAGAAAGCTTCCCAGAAGCATCTCGCATGTCATCAAATATATATCTCCTGTTTTCCCTCCTTTTAAAATCAGGAAAAAAAAATAGCCTATAAAAGTCAGGTTCAAGTGCCACTTCTCCCAAAGCACACTGACCCTCACCATCACAGGAGGTCTGGGTGGCCGCCTCCCTCCCTGAGGCTGCTCTGGCCCCCGTGTCCCTCACCCATGTGAATCTCTTCCTTCACCTGTTCTCTTGTCCCGTGTATCAGTTAGATCTGCCAGCTGCTGTCACACAGAAACCTTTGAATCTCAGAGGTGATCACCAAGGAAACATACTTCTCACCCTACAACATCCATTTTAGTATTTGGCAGGCTGGCTGCCACACAGTGATTCAGGGACCCAGGTGCCTTTGATCTTGTGGGTCTGCCCTAGGGACCTTTGCTTCCAGCTGATGGATAGAGAGGGGAATGGGGAAAAAGGAACACCTATTTTTTTTTTTTAACTGCTTCGGCCCAGGGGCAATCCTAGCCCCATTGCTGTTCAGATCCCCACTGCCAAGACACAGTGGCGTGGCCCCACCTAGATGTGGGGCTGAGAAGCTGGGAAACTTAGTCCCTGGGAGGCAGTCGCTTCTCAGCAATGACTCCACAGGAAAGCAGGACTCTGTGGAGGACAGCGGACCACCTCTGCCACACTCCTAGGGCTCAGGGTCTCCAAACTCCCCGGCTCTGCCCCCATTTTCACAGGAAGCCCCAAACCAATTAACATTCCCACCAGGATATTATACACCAAAAATCCAGCAAGCACACAAGTGTCATTCCTTTGTTTTGTTATGCAGTCATCATACATCAGTGGCAAACAAAGAACAGAACACTTGAGTCCTGTGGCCCACCAAACACACTCACCAGCTCACACGCTGGTGTGTCCAGTCGGTAGGTGCCAGGCACCCTGGCAAATCTTGCTGCTCAGCCAGGAGAGGGTGCACTTGGCAAGAGCTCCATTACATATGTCCCGTCTCCACACCCAAGCCTAATGGGTCCTTGAAGGTATTTTTGAATTGAAAGGTCAAGCTCTGCTTGGTGAGAGGAACAGGGTCTGGTTTGCATTTGTTTCTGCTCAAAACAGGAAGTGTTTACCCCATTTTATGAAATGTGTTTTCAAAAAGCAAATGCACTGTGGTGCACACAATGATTCAACCCTGAGTAATATGTGGAAGCTGCTTCCAGTCTCTGCACGGCCTGTTCCCTGTTCGTGTCCTCTTGTCACCATCAGCTCAGCCAGAGCGTATGTCGGAGCCTCTCTTTCGTGTAGGGTCCCGTGTGACAGGCACACAGTGTGGTGACCGCCCTGATCTTTGCACGTCTCACCTCTTCGCTTCTCGACCTTTTGGCTAAGATCAAGTGCACATCTCACCTCCATTTTCCCAGCGGCCACTACAGGATGGTCATTCTTGTGGGGGCGGTGGGACCAAGCCTGAGAGCACTTGAAATGATGCTAGATGTGGGGACCAGAGTTCCAGCTCTGCCTTTCACTAGTCAGAGGACGTTCGACAAATCAGTCTCTCTGAACTTCAATTTTCTCCATAAAATGGAGTGAGTCATGGTAAAAAATGATCTGAAATAGCAATGATCACAAAACTCAGAGTTGTGCCATATCTTACACTTTCCAAAGCACAGACACTCCAGTGTCGTGTGCCATGATTCACCCCGTGGCAACCCCAGAGAGCCAGCAGGGAAGGGGACGATCTCCCACTTCACAGATGAGAAAAGCAACACCCAGGTAGGACCCCAGTGGCCACAAGGAGAGATGGCAAACAGAATACGGGACAGTCCAGATTGCTTCAAATCAACCTTTGTGGGAAGGTACAAAGTGCCAGACACTGCACCAGTTGCTTTGAAAAGAAATAGAACAGCAGGTCCTTACATGGGGCTCAGGGTTGAACCGGGATGACACGGGGCAAATGGGCGAACCCCATCCCCTGGCCCGGCCCAGTCTAGCTCAGCAAGTTTGGATGAATTGAATGATGTGACGTTCGGCCACTGAGAGAGCTTCGTGTGGACCAGCTTTGAAGGAGAGTCTGGGGAGGGTGAGGCCAGGCCTGAGAGGAGCTCGAGACTTGCAGCGGGGACAGGAGGCCGGCCAGCAGCTGAAGAAGGTGCAGCACTCCGCAAGCCGGCATGACGACCTTCGAAGGTGCGTTCCTGCAGGGGTAGTCCACGGGCACGCCAGCTGAGAGACGTTCTTACGGGACTTGCTTCACTGAACATATGAACACGCATATCGACGATTCGTTAAGTAGACTGCCTCCCAGAAGCCATGTCTTAGTCACATGCTTGGGTGAGATGCTCCCACGGTCATGGACGACGTGCTTAGTTTCGACGCCTGCCCTTATCCTAGCTCGTGTTTTCAGACGCTGGACTGACAGCCCTAATCTACGCCTTGGGTCTGAGTTTCCGTTTTTATACATTCGCTGAGGACGTGACGCTGTTGTAAAAGGATGCCGATGGCCAGGCGCTTCTCCTGTGGGAGAGAAAGCCAGGTCTCCTCTGGAGCCCGAGTCAAAGCCACTGTCCTCGCCTTCTCCTCCATGGGGTCGGCAAGGGTACCTTGGGAGGCCCCCGGTCTGGAGCTTTCTCATCAGCCCGGTTTTGCTGGGCTGGGGCAGTATGAGCTCCGGTGGATCGGAGGCTACCCAAGGTCCCACTCGTCTCCAAGTATCAAGGTAAGGTCCCTCCCCCCACCTTTTCTCCAGGTGCCGAGTGGATCGGGATAGACCTCGGGGCATTGGAGGTGGCTCAGCTATCCTGCCACAGCTCCTGCAGGAGGAGGTACCTCTAGGAGAAGAGGTGCCAGGCCAGTTTCCCCAGCCCCCAGAGAAAGCCACCTCCCATCCCAGGGTCCCCCTAACACCATGCAAAGGCTCTCACCTGACCATCCTAACTCGCTCCCAAAGTAAACAAAACCATAATGCACTGTTTCAAAATAGCTTTGGCTCCCGAGAAGCAGAGCTGCCCACTGGGCTCCCGGAAGCGTGCAGATAGAGGTACGTTCAGGCCACGTTATTAGACAGCAACCACATCCGTGCTGGTCTGCAAGCAACCGCCCCAGGATCTCTGCTCAGCGGCCCCTCTCCCCTCCCCACGAAGGGGCAGCTCTGGTTGGTGGGGGCCCGGAGCCTCTGCCCCTGTGACCAGAGTGCAGGCCGGCCGGGCTCGAAAGCAGGAAGCAGGCTCTCTCCCTTCCCAAGCTCAGGCACAGAGGCTGTTCTTACACCAGGGTAAAGACTGCTTGGGGAGCCCCCCGCCTCCATGGAGCCAGAGAGGGGAGGCATTCTCCAGCTTTGGACGTGAAAAGAGATATTTAAAAGCCCCAATCTGGCTTCAGGCAACGTCAGTAACTTCTGTCACTTTGGACAGTACAGCTGACCCCTGAGTGCCCATGTGACTCAGTTCATGTTCCATCAGCCAGAACCTTGGAGAGAAGGGTGATGAGCACCCCAAACCCCAATCCCCAAGGGTGCGGATGCTTTAAGCACACAAGATGATGGCAGATAATGTCCACACAGAGGTCTTACGGCACTTCAAAGAGAGAAAATCAGGACGATGGAGTCGGGGTAGTGCCTTCGCCAGCTAAATTCAAGAGTCTCCCTTTCCAAGTCAGTGCCACATTTATCTTATGAGACGGTTTACTGAAGGCCTTCCACCCTGGGTGCAAGAATCTGCAACAGTTCATTTGCAGCCAGAGTCGATGGAAACATGTGATCAGAACTTTCCAGTTGCTGTATTTTGTGGAAGGCAGTGTTAACAATGATTTGGAGGGTGACCGACCATGCTCAAGAGTTGGAAGAACCGAGTTGACAAATGCAATATAAAACACAAATACCTCTGTTATAAACCCCAATCCAACATCATTTCGCCAGCTCCCATTTCCCATCACATAATGTTCGTGTTCATTTGAGTCTTATTGGTGTTATAGGTTTAGCTGCAATTAATTTTAAACGCATTTTGGTTTATTATTGTATAAGGGCTATGGTTTTATGTTGGTACGTATTCACACAAAATTATGTAAAAATAATTTAGTTTGCTGCAACGTTCTGAAGACGACTATATTATTTGGAGAAAAAAAAAATACTGCGTGGGGTTTGTCCACTTTGCATCCCCTCTCGTCCTAAGAAACGTATCGGTTCACAAACCATAAACCGAGTTCTGTGCAAAGTCATATGAGAACGATTTTACTGTAGAAGCTGTGATCTCTGTTATCATCATCCTTTGTGCACGGCATGAAAGCGAGAACACAAACTTTTGTCCAGAACCAAGTCTCTCTCAATAAATCAGAGGTTAACCACCTCACTCAATTAGCAAGCGCCGTTTATTTTTTAGCATATCCCTGAAATATGAATCAAGACGACAAGGAACAAAAACAAAACTATCAAGCCACTCTGGAAGGAAAAAGACGAAGTTCCCAAGTGAACGTGTTACTTGAAAACCATATAAACCATTTCTTCTTAGCTTGGCTCCGTCATCCATCTCGGGAAAGGATGTTTTTACAATCAGAGCAGAAATATGACTGGCGCTCGGACATTTACATTTCTTTGTTGCAAAATGAATGTAACTTGTTCAGATTCCAGCAGCGGAGAAAGCAGCAGAAGTAGTGGTTACTTTCCAAAGTGAAACTTAAAACCACAATCTCCAGAGCACAAAAGGCAGAATGAGTCACCGGAAGAGGCCACTTGCTTGCAAAACTCATTAAAGGCAATGCAGGGCTAAATGGACTTCCTGTGCCAGGGAAAAGCTAGCTGGCATCAGGACAGCCCCTCCAGGCTCCCACAATTTGGGGGAGGAAGGGAGCCACCAGGAATCTGGGCACAGCCCAGGTCTGCCGTTCACACGCACCCAGCTGCCCGGCCCGGTCGGCGGGCGGAGTCCCCTCCCCGCCGCCAGCCCAAGGAGATGCCGGGAAGGGGGCTAAGGCTGGCAGCTGTGCATCAGAGGGTTCCCACGGCACCCCGTGACTCAATCGAGCCCCCGCAGTGGGTTTCCAGGGGCCTCCTCCTGCAGCAGCTCCTTTCTGTCCCTCTGGCCCGGCCAGGTTAGTACAGTGCCCAGGCAGCCCCTGGGAACAGAGTGTGGGCCTCCACTGTGTCATCTGGAACCTGAGCATGCATCAGAATCCTGGGGAGGACACACCAGCTCGGCTCATGGGTCTGGGGTCGGGCCCAAGAACTTGCATTTCTAACAAGCTTCCGGTCGGTGCTGGAGCTGCAGGCTCTGAGACCCACAGATCTAAGTGGTTCTTCGACCTGAACAGCCATCACCCACAAACTGTTCCCTCCTCTGAGCTGGTTAGTGATGTCTGGCCGTGCGCTGTGCCCACTGGAGGCACTTTGGCGCCCAAACAGTCCCCGTAGGGCACTCCTCCCCCTCCCCACCAGCCCTCAACACACCTGGCTGGTCTCCAAGACAAGCACTACGGGGAGGGGCCTTTGTCAAGCCCGGATAATGTTTTTTAAAAAAAGGCTGTTGCCTCCGCACCAAAACTGATTGTGCCCCCAGGTGGCCATTTGGGGCCCGCTGGCTCCCAGGGGCCACTTCGATCAGGTCATAGTCAGGTTTCCTTTGGGCACCAAGCCTTCCTGCCACAGCAGGGATGCTCCCCTGTTTCGGGATGGAGCAGGAGTGGGGAAAGGCATCAGAAGCAGGAGGGAGGCACAACGGGCGTTTTGAGCACTTCTGTTTGGTGCAGAGACGGGATGCCCTCCCACCACCCCCAGGCCCGTGGAAGCAGGGCAGTCCCGCTCCACCCAGCCCCCCACCCCCCATCTGAAGACAAAGTACAGACGTACAAAGGGAGGAAGAGGGATGAGTGATGGGTGATACAACACAGCTCTCCTGAACAGCTGCTTAGAACAACACTCCCGCTACAACCAGGAAATCCAGATTCCAAAGGAGTTCGGTTTTTCATTTTAATGAGGCCTGCTTAACTTTCCTCCACGACCATGACTATGTCCCAGGGCTGCACCAGGGCCGCACGCCATTCCCCTTTGTGGGAAAGGGCGCTCCGAGGCCCAGCGCTGACGGGCACTGGCCCCACCGTCCGTGTGCCCCGGGCTCCAATGAAAGGGCTGGTGAATCCGGCCGGCTGTGTCAATTTCGAAGACCAAGATAGAAAGTATTTTAAATATTCAGGTGATTACAGCTGAGACACTGGGGAAATTCAAGCTGCCGAACTAGCTATCCTGCGTGTGTGAGAGCCGCCTACAGCACCGAATGGAAACAGCATAGCCTAGGGGACCGCTGAGAGGAGAGTGGCCAAGGGCGGGAACAGGTGGCGATCACCGGGCCAGAGACTCCAGCTCATGCTGATTTTTACTTTACAGATAAGAGAGTCTATAGTCTGAAATCAGAGGTGGGATAAATCTGTGATGTTCAGCTACGTGAAGGGGCTTGTTTTGTTTTCAAGATACAGAAGCATTAACTCTGAGTCGCCCAGATGGCCTGCTCGGTTCTGGCTTCGAGAGAAGCTCGGCCTGGGGCCCCGGATAGCCGTCTTTTACGCATTTAGGGACCCATACGCTTAAACATTTATCCCAAAACACTTAGGCTGATGCAGGTGAATCAAGAGGATGTCTCGGCATGCCAAGGTTGCACAAAATCAGTAAGAATTAGGACCGTTTTCAAGTCATCTGTGCAAACTAGCCAAGGGATTTCACTGATTCAATGAAAAGAGCGGGGCTCCTGGGTGGCTCAGTCGGTTAAGCATCCAACTCTTGATTTTCGCTCAGGTCATGGTCTCTGGGTGGTGAGATCGAGCCCCGCATCGGGCTCTGTGCTTAGCGCGGAGTCTGCTTGTCCCTCGCTCCCTGCCCCTCCCCCACACCGCTCCTGCGCGCGCACACTCTGTCTCTCAAATAAATAAAATCTTTAAAAAAAAAAAAAAAAAGGCAAGAGAGCCGGCCAGGTGCCCCCGGATTAAGGAAGGCACTTGCTGACCAGGTGCCGCAGGTAAGTGCTGAATCCCTAAACTGCACCTTTGAAACTAATACTACACTGTATGCTAACCGGAATTTAAATAAAAATTTAAGGGAAATGAGTCAGGTATAGCACAGAGAAGAGTCCAAAAGTTGAGGACAGGGAATGTGAGGCGAGGGAACCTGCACAGTTTATACTTTTATTTTCTGTGTATTATTACAGTGTTTTGACATCTGAGAGCCCTTTTGGCTGGGGAGAGCCTGGCAGGCCACTTCCCAGAGGCAGCCAGGGGCCCAGCTGGGGCTCGCCAGTAACATGCCAACCGACCCATCCAGAGCCAACCCTCCTGTCTGCTCTGCATGCCCAGAAGCCAACATTCCTCTGCCTTAAACATCCCAGGGCTGGGCACCGGCCCACCAGGGACCACCCCTCCAGCTTGGAGGCTGCGGAAATAATTCAAGCTGGACACCCTGTCCTGCCCTGGCTCTCCTTTGGAAAGCCCAGAAAAGGCTCTGGCCTGGGCTCTCACCTCGTTCCAGCCACTTCTGCCTCCTGACCACCCTGGGGCTTCCCCACAGGGCACTGCAAGCATGAAGTGCCTCCCATGTCATTATACTCAGGTATAATGAACTTGGTTTCCTGAGCCTCTCCTGTGTCTCCTCTTGCGGCTGCACCTGATGGAGCAGCTCATTCAAGAACACAGACCAGAGCCTGCTTGTGTGACACATCGATCATGGGCCAAGCCCTGGAGGAACCTGCATGCACCACACTTAACTGAGCCCACTCTGCTCTCAAGCAATTCCCACCGGGAGGACGGGCCCCGGACACAGCCTCCCCCCCCCCCCCCCCACCCCCCCCCCCCCCCCCCCCCCCCCCCCCCCGTGCTTACGGAGGGTCAGTACTGCACCAAAGGAAAACACTGGCTCTTTTATTCCAAATAATAAACAGTTCATAGCCTTAAGGATTTTTTGAGTAGAGAATAAAAATGTTTGATATCACACACTAGAAAGAAACTTAATAACTTACCAAAAAACTTTAAAATTCACACGCCTGATTTCCAGAGAAATGGCTCATCCATCTCCTTTATTACAATGTTTTCTAGCTTTGCAGCCAGCACGACACCGTGGGGCTTACAGTGATTGGGATCATCGTGCCAGCATACACAAATACAGACCAAGTGTTGTAAATTAAATATATTTAAAGCGGTGATCTCAACCTAGAAGTGAAAAGGGAGTTTCCCTGTGAAGGTGTAATCATTTGTCCATGTACCAGGTATGTGTGTTTCCCCTCGTCACACAGGATGATCATCTGATGATGCCATGTGGAGGGACTCATCTCCACAGGGCAACTGTGAAATGTGTGGTCCAGACGCAGCATGACCACAGGGTTACTGGGTAGTAAGTGTGTAAATACAGAAAAACCAGCTGATAGATGCATGAGTGTAGCCACGTACAAATCTCATTTTCGGAAGCCACAAGGCAGGTGCGAATGTTACAGCCCCTCCAGGGGTCACACGCTGGAGGGGACACACATCTGAGCGTGTCACCTCCTGGAGGGCATGCTCTGTTTCGGAGTGCAGCGGTGCGGAGGTGTTTAAGGTACGTCAAAACTAGGAATGCAGGGTTGCAAGCTCTCTGACGTCCACGTGGAGAGTGACTGCCGCTGGTCGTCCTGATGAAGGGTACGCAGGATGGCACGACGTGGGACGCACCACCCCTCCTCAAAGCCGGATCCTCCCCAGTGCAGGGGACAAACTGTGTCAGCCTCTGCAGGCATGTGACCTTATGCTTAGTTCACAACACTTCAAGTTCACCCCGAAATACCCTCATGACAGAATTAATGCAGCCTCTAAAAGTCACTAATGAACAAGCCCAGAGTAGTTAAGGCAGAACTATTTTTAATTATTTTTAATGCCTCCAAAAGGGACTCAGTGCATGCACGTTCCGATTCTAGGCAAGTCTGTGACCGACAACACACGTATGTTTGCCTTTCTCCGTCGCGCCAGGCGGACAGTTCCGTGAAGGCACCCCTCACTAACGGAGCCCAGCAGCTGCGAGGAAGGCAACACCTCTGGATTTTCTTTCACAGAAAGAGTAAAATTTCATTCAACTGTTGCAGGTTCTGACTCTAACAAGGCAATTTAAATAGGAAAGCATTTGCAATCATTGGAGTAAAACACTCTCTAAAAAAATAATACTTCAAAAAGTAAAGCAAAATCTTTTACCAAAATAGTTCTTTCACTTTTCAAATTATTCTCTCCAGAAGCCAATTTTATAAACAAGGAAAGGAATCATCTTCTGCCAACGTAAAGAATGTCACTCGAATTATTACTTATCCACTTGCCCTTAACTCGAGCAGGAAAAGCGAAGGAAAATAAAAAGTATTACCCATAAGCTCTGAAAGAAGGTCAGTGTTATGAGATATATAGAATAAGGCTCTTTGGATGGTCTAACATCTCTATCGTTTTAATGTATTCATGACAGTTATAATAGAAAGACTATGGCTAAAATGCTCATAACAATAACCCAATCGGAGTAAAGTAATAAATAAGAGTATCTACAAAGAACATAACGTCTTGAAGCGATTTTCGTAAAACCACCTAGTTTCTTTCGAGAGCTCCCAAGAGAAATCGACATCACCACCACATGGCGTGAGCTCTGTTCGAACCCACGTTTACAGCACCACGCGGCTGGAGAAGGGGGCTGGCAGAGTGTGGAGCTCATTCCAAGTGCTGCCCTAGGAATGCTTACTATAACCTGAATTTAAGGCATTGCAAAGTTACAGAGAGCTGGACAAAGCACATTCTAAATAAAAGGCCTGCCACAGATGCATTAAGGCATAGATATTCCAGCCTTGGGCCACAAAAATGGGGGGAAATATACCAACTATCTAGGTTATCTTTAATCAAAGGAATTAAAGAATTTATGGCCTCACCATCAGCCCTGTCGGCGAATACTACAGGGAGACACCCCTGGCCGAGCCAGCACAGTGAGGGTGGAGACCCCGCACAGGCACGTCTCGGGCCCCTCAGCACACACCGCCACGGATGGAAATGGGCCCCTCCTCTACCAAAGTCCCGTGCATCTGGCGTGCCTCAACTGAATGGTCATCGGCGGGGACCCCCTGGCGGCCACCTCTGCCCAGGAACCGGTAAAGGACCGCAAGAGTGGACGGGGCAGGGCAGCGTGGCAATTGGCTTGAAGCCACCACCAAAGGATGCCTTCCCGCTCTGAGTGCACCCAACGCCTCGTCTATAAAGTACACCCTTCGTATTTCACTAAGAAATGTCCACCCCTGGGGGCCACGGGGAAGTGAGAGAAAGTCCCCTCAGATTTCTCTGCTCTTAAGCAAATGACCGCACATCAGGCTCCCGAGCTCCTGCTCCGTGGCTCCCAAAACCTGTCCTTTAATCGGGGGTGCTGGTCTTCACATGATGTCAGGAGGTTGCTTGCAACATTTTATGCTGAGGAAGAATGAACATCCTGGTTTTCAAAAGGTGGCAGTGGCTCTCTCCAAAAGGTGAAATTACTGAAGGTATCTGAGCAGGGGAAGTCTGAAGAATGGCTTCTTTTCAGCAATGGGAAAACGTGGTCAACCACTTCGCAGAGTCTCACGTAGCTGGAGGGAGAATGGACAACGTCATTGCCTCCAAGGGACCCCCGGCCAGGTCCCCTGCGCTGTGCCTGGAAGCTAGGAGAGATCCACGGCCCCGGGGAACAGACCACCCTGCTTAACACACTGGCAGTTGTTCTAGAATAATTCCTTGCTAATTAACAGGAAATCAACGAGTGTGCCAAGTAGGACTCACAGAAGGCCCCATGGGCAAGCGGGTGGAACCTGACTTTGCTCGAAAGACCGAAGAAGGGAGACAAGCGGGAGTTGGGGGATGGGAGGAAATCAGCGTGGCAGCGGATGTCCAAGCCTGGGGGGAAGAATCACAGATAAAGCCTCAGAGACTGCTCCACTGTGCAAGGAGATGACCCTGGGCCTTGGGCTAAGGAGACACAGACTTGACCTTCAGCTCTGCCATTTACCAGCTGAGTGACCTTGGGCAAATGGCTTCATCCCTTCTAAGCCACAATCTCCTCAACTGTAAAGGAAAGGAAAAGAAAACTGACCCTGTGTCCCCATGAGAGTTAAACAGAAGAACATATGCGACAATAAAATAACTCATATTTGGTGCTCAGTGAATTTATTCAACATCCATTATTAACATTAGCCCTCGCTAATTATTAGCCTTAGGGAAGAAGCCTTAGTTAGCACGAGGGACAAGAGACCTGGGATCCACTCCCACCAAGCTTGCGATGTAACCTTGGGCAAGTGTCTTGCCCTCTCTTGGCCTCAGGCCCTTCATCTTTATGGAATATGGAGTTGGACTAGATGGGTGTTTCTCAACGTTCCCCGCAATATTCTCTCCCTCCGTTGTCTGTGCATTCCCAAGATGTTGTGTCTTCGTCTCTTTGGCCTATACTACAAAAGGAAAGCTGCTGTACTGAACATGCATTTTCAGACCTTTGGGCGCCTCCAACCAGAAATTTTGACAGCCCAGGCCTCTCCACGTGGGGAACAGAGGACTCCCAGAGTCCTCCCCTGACAGCCACGGGGTCCCTCTCCAGTTCCAATTTGCTAAAACCAAAAAGGGCTCTCGAAACAAACTCCAGGAATTAGCATGTTCTGAGGCATCAAATACCTTATTAACTAAGGATGAGAGTGTGTATTTAATAAAGGACCCTCAAACATCGTGCTTGCACAGAATGGGGAAAATCTCCCCTAACAAGCAAGAATTACGTCTTTCCCGGGGATTAAAACAAATTTTTAAAGTACCTCCTGGCCTGAAGACCTATTTGTTTGAGCTCTGTGGCTTGGGACGCGGCCCCTCCCCATGGGGAACAGTTCATGGCGCGTCCTCAGGGTGTGCGGCAGGCACCAGATCCAAACTGCTGAGTGCTCTGGGTGCTGGCCAGGCCCCATCTGCGCCCCTCTCGCACACAGGCCCTTGGGAGCAAACAGAGCTCCCACACAGACGGTCACAAACCACGGTAGCGAGCGCTGACACTCCCCGTCCGCCCGGGCCCACTATCCATCTGATTTCTCAGACACTGTGTCCCAGGATCCGAACTGACCATCCCAAGTTTGGTGCCAGAGAGAGCGTGTGCTCTCCGGGGGACGGAGGGGCACTCCCCCCCAGGAAGGGCCTCGTGTCCTGGCCCAGCATGAGATGACGAGGCGCCAAGTTCCTCCCACATAGAGATCCACCCCGAGCCAAGGCGCCTGAACCCCAGAGTCTCAGGAATGAGATAACCCCACAGGGCTCCGGGGTAAACCCTCACGGGGGCTGGGACCCCTCCTGCCACATCCCTTGTGACAGACCTGCCACCAGGTTGCTGCCATTTCTGGGCAGTGTCTCATCAGTTCAGGTGCTTTCTGACCCTGAAGAGAGTTCTCTTCGACCTTCCCCCGACCAGGAAACCCTTTCACATGGGAGGGTTAGCCCTGCGCTGGGGAATGCGGGAGAGCGGGCCCCCGATGCCATTGGGGCCGGGGTAAGGAAGGAATCCGTCCCTGCTGTTGTTCCGCCAGCCCGGAGGGGGCCCGGCACTGCCTCCTGTTCTGAAGGATGGAGGAGGCTCTTGGCTCCATCCTCCTCTCTCTCCCCGCATATCTTGAGAACTGCTCAGGAACAGGCATGACTGGGGGAAGGAGGCGTGTGGGGCGGGCCCCAGGGCCCCCTCCAGCCTACAACCGCCCTCATTTAGGCTAAAGTAAGCTTGAACGGGCATAAGGATCATCTTGGAAGTGAAAATGGGCTCTAGGAGGAACCTAAATCTCTCACCTACCTAAAACGCCCGGTGGGCAACACTCACCAACACAAGGCCTGAGAAAATGCTCTCCACTCTCACAAGTTAGGAACCCAGAGCGAAGCACACCAAAGTCAAGGGAGATTCTACAGCCGGCCAGGCTGCCTCATTTCAGACAGGAGCCCAATTCAGCCCACTGCCCAGGGAGCCTCGGCTCCAACCACAAGTATGAGAGGAATTCTGACGATTTCTGGTGAGAGCGGTGTGGCAGGTCAGTGTGTGAAGGCACACAGAGTTTCTCGTCCATAAATACAGCTTCACATGATATTTCAATTCGATTACATTTCCAATTTGCACACTAGGCTTTCAGTCCTCACTTGGCAAATCGAAACCACTAGTTTTGAAATTCATTCAATTCCACTCAGTAGCAGAACCTAACCACTGGTTTAAATTGTTGACTCAGAGGGGGCCTGATTTAATGCAGATTGTCCAAAAATTAAGTTTTGGACAAACTACCAGGAGTTAAACTATATTCTCTTTGTAGGAATTAAAAATGAAAATATAGGCAACAAAAAGGCAGAGTGTAAACTGTAAAACATCTTTCCAAGATCGAGACTCTAACAACGTAAGGACACAGCAATCCCACAGAACGTGCACAGTACTCACGAGGAGATGTTGGTCTTTGCGTGTTCCTGTACAAGTTCTCCTTTGGGATTGACAGTAAATATTCTGTTCAAAGACACTCCTACTTGCTTATATGAATACACATCCTATATTTGGGAAAGTATAAATTAGGGAAAAAAAAGAGTGCATTATAAACACAAATACGGGATATTTCAGATTTGATGCAATATTATAAAATTTTCATTAACCAGAACTCTACTTCCAAGTAGCGCAGAGAAAAAAGTCTGTCTGGATGTGAAATTATTAAATCAGTTCCCCCCTCAGGGCCTCCGTGCGTTCATCCGTTCAAGAGCTGAGCTAATGAGTAAACAACCTACCACATCCCCCTGCAATTCCTACACCCCTTAAGGCTATTCTCTGACCCACTTTTTCAGGCATGAGTTTCAAAAGGGGAATTTTCTTACTGGGAAGTTAGTCCCCAACTATATTATCCAGAATGCTAAACTCTCCCACAAATTTGGGTAGTACACATAAAATCTCAAAGCACTTCTTTTACCATATGCAACAGTGCTCTGAAAACTTGCGATGCCAAATTTCACCATGGTGCTAAGGCCTGGCTTTGCGGTTCCCTTCTGGTAGAAAGGGTCTAATCCTTTCGTTCTTGTTCTACTAAACTGGCAAGTGATTTGGAATTTGAAGTTTCTAGTCCCACATTTCAAGCTTTAGACTGAAACCCACCAGCCAATCTTCAAAGAAAACTAGAGGCCATGAGATAATTGAAAATCTCCTTACAGCTATTTCTAGCAAGATGGGAATCTGGCTCCCCATGGAGTCGAGACCCACCTTTCAGATGACTGCTGTCAGAAAAGGCGGTAATTTCAAGAGCTCTTTTATATACCCAATCTACTACTTACAGCCGGTCGGTTTCCAAAAGCAGCATAAAAGGGCTCTGTGTTTGGAAAAAACAGGTTTTTGATGTCTGTCAAACACTGGACTTTAAACTTCTCTGGCTTCTTCTCAATCACTTCTCTGTTAAAACAAATAAATAAATAATGGATCAGCTTGAGAGAAGAAGCTTCATTATCATCAAACTATTTCTAAATTCACAGAGGGTAAATCCATACTTTCAAGTCTTCCCACAAAGAAAATGCTAAAGACAAGTAATTTTACTAAAGACCTCCACCAGTCACCCAAGCAACAAAGAATTCCAGACGTAGGAGAAGAGAGAACATCTCCAAACTCATTTTATGAGGCTAACGTAGCCTCAAAAACAAAACTGAAAGAAGAAAAGCATGAGCAAAGTGTGGGCCAATCTCATTCATGAATGGCAGTGCAAACATCCTAAATAAATAGGCATATGCAAACTGACTGCAGCAGCAAAGCACAGAAGTATTATTCCAGGAATGCAAGAGTAATTCAATACCTTAAACCAATGAATGTAGCCTAACCCATTAACAGATTGAAGGAGGAGAAAACATACCATATTAATAGACACAGACAGGGTGTTTGGTACAATTCAACATCTTATCAAGATGAAAAATCTTAAACCCGGAATAGCAGGGCATACTCTAAACCCACAGCGAACGCCCAGTTAACAGTGAAACAACAGGTAGCCGTTACCACCAATTCAACCCAACACTGTGTGGCGGGTCCTCCCTGGCACGGTGACGGAAGGAAGACATAGTTACGAGGATTGGAAAGGAAGGAAAGAGAACTGTCGCTATTCACAAAAAAAAAAAAAAAAAAATTCATTAAAAAAAGAGAATCTACAGATGAATAATCATCATTAATAAGAGATCAATAAGATTGCTGGCTATAAAATCAGTGTACAAAAAAAAATTAATGAACAAAAATCAACTGCACTTTCATGCATCAGAAGAAACAAACAGGTAAAAATGTAATTCCGTAAATAGAAATTTAAAATTTAAAATGTCTAGGAATAAACCTAATAGAAGATATGCCAGG
Organism: Neomonachus schauinslandi; assembly: GCF_002201575.2. Classification (NCBI taxonomy): domain Eukaryota; kingdom Metazoa; phylum Chordata; class Mammalia; order Carnivora; family Phocidae; genus Neomonachus; species Neomonachus schauinslandi. The sequence goes on along the minus strand of NC_058412.1, from coordinate 8,682,796 downwards.
CTTTTATGGTTAAAATTATAAGCTTTATTGAAATACATTAGGGAAGACCTAAATGAACAAATACACCATATAGGTGAATTGGAAGACTCAGTATTACAAGGAGATACTGACTCTCCCTACACTGATGTACAGATTCATTGTAATTTCAATCAACCTCTCGACAGGATTTTGTCTGTATGCCTTTATAAAACTTGATCGTCACAATTACACAAGAAGGGCAAAGGCCAGAAACCAAATCACACATTTATGGACACTTGATTTATGAGCACAATGACAGCTCAAAGCAAGAGGAAATGGGCCATCATTTCAGCAAATGATGGTGGGACAACTGAACATCCCTAGAAGGGAAACCAAAAAAAGAGAGAAAATGGGCCTCTCCTGCACTTAATATGCAACAATCAATTCCTGGTGGATTACACACTCAAACATGAAAGGCAACACCTTTGGATAAAATAATAGGAGCCTCTCTTCCTGCCCACAGCCAGCGAAGCCGTTTTTAATACACAAATAGCACAAACTACAGGGGAAATGATATGTTCAAGCACATGAAAAGAAGAATTTATGTTCATCACAAGCCATAAACTGGGGGAGGCTCTTTGCAACGCTCTTAAGAAAGGCTACGTATATAGAATCCATCACACACATATCAAAAAGAAAATTGGGAAAACACTTGAGCAGGCACCTCACAGAAGATGAAGCCCAAATGGCCCATAAAGGCACGAAGAGAGACATTTCACACCCACCGGACTAGCAAAAATGTAAATGGCTGACAACGTGTTGGCAAGAAAGCAGAACAAGGGGAGTGCTTACACCCCACTGTCAGTGCATAAATTGGTTCAACTACTTTGGAAAGCAGTTCGGAATGACCTAATGATGCTGAATATGTGCATCCTCTATGGCCAGCAATTCCAATCCTAAGTGTGTACCTTGGAGTACCTAGTGCCCCTGTCCCCCAGTGCAGACACACAAGAAACTGCTTTTAATGGTAAAATCCTGGAAATGACCCAAGCGTCCATCAGCAGTAGGATGGATAAACTGTGGTTGTCCTACAACAGGATACCACACAGAAGTAAAAGCAATGAGTCACAACTCTACTCAACAGTCATGGGAACATAATGTTGAGCAAGAAAAGCAAGCTCCAGAAGAACATATGATATGTTTACATGAAGGCCACACATGCGCACAATTAAGCATATTGGTCAGGATCACAAATATACGTGATAGAACTGTTCCAAAAAGCAGGGAATGATTAACACAAGATTCAGGGAGAGTGGCTACTGTCACTACTCGGTGGGGAGGGATGGGAGGGTCTAGGACTTCAAAGGGAACGGTCTGAGCTTCTGCTTTAGCTGGATGGTGGGTACACTGCTGTTCACTATTTGATTATCATTTATACCTTGCATGTATTTTAGAAATATTCTTCTGTACCTACTCAAAATGTAATTTAGATGATGATGATGGTGGTGGTGGTGGTGGTGGAAGACTATCAACCTGAGTATCACAAGACCCCAGGGCTGGTCCTGGCTCTGCAGGGACTTCCGTGGACTCCAGAGCCTTCCCTAAAGGTAACACTAAAAGGGTTTTATATTCTGTATCTCAGGACCCTATGGCTGACTGTGATTGAGTCTCAAACTTCAATCCACTCAGGGGAAACCATCCAAATTCAGCTTCCTGCTCCAATCTCAATTTCTATCTCACACACACACACACACACACACACGCTCAAGCACACGCCCCTGGCACGAGTGTGTGAGTGTGTGGCAGGCGGGGAGGAGGATGTCTGCGTGAGTATAGAGCGCAGTGGCCAGTAAGAGACGACCCGTGGCCCCGTGGCCCCGCGCAAGGCTCCCTGTGGGCAGTAAGGTACGCCGGGAGGAAGCAGTGAGGACTGCTGACAAGTACTGAGGTGAGCATCCAGATTGCTCCTTGGCACAGCCTAGGTCTTCGGTGATCTGAATGTGCAAATAATCCCTGGTCCTAACTCACCCTTGAGGTAATTTTACTCCAGCGAACAACAAAATGTCATTTATCCAAGTCTCAGAGCACCTCAGAAAATGCCAAAGGGAAAAACGTGGTTACTTGTGAAACAGCTTCTTCCTTCTCAGAGCTGGAGGCTCTGTTGTTGCCAAACTGCGGAATTTCACATCTGCCCAGTAACCCAGTCTCGGGGCTTAGCAAAGGCGAGTTGCCTGTTCAGTGAGCCACCCCCACCCCCCGCCATGAGACTGAGCCACACGTATCAGCAAAGTGTGCCGTACTCACAGAGGCTTTGTGAAAACGATCTGAATTGCCCTGCCGCTGAAACACAAGAGGGCAGGTAACGAAAACTCAAAGCCAATTTCCACTTTAAAAGGAGAAGCTCCTGGACCAAAAGATGAGGTGTGGGAAACAGATTCCCTCAACTTCTCTGACATGACATGTTTCTTAGAATCATAGCATTTCATGGCTGAAAGGTGACACCTGAGATCACATTCAGCAGCTGAGGACACAGACTCAGGACAGGGAGGCACCGGCTGGTCACACCACCAGCCAGTTGCCAAGCAAAGCCTGGGGCTCCCCGTCCCCACCTGCCGACTGGGTTCCGCCCACCATGTGGATCTGCCTTCATTCCAGTTGAGACCCAGGCAGTATCATCAGAAGTGCACCCAATGAAAGCATCTTGCTAGGGAAGGTCATTCTGGCTCATGGCAGACATGCCCATCAATTCTAGAAGCTCTGCAGGACGGCTGACACAGAGAACGGCTCAGGCTAGAATGTGGTGTTGGAAGGACCAGGCTGTTGGCCCTATCTGTCAGGAGCCCCTCCAGCTCCGAGAGGGAACACACACTTGGAGGAGTCCTTGTTTGGTTTAGTGATTCCTCACTGTCTAAGATCGATCACTTTTGATAGATCTTGGACAGTGGTATTTAAATAAGAAAAAAATGAAAAAGATCACCTTAAATGAGTATTTAGTGGTCGGGTATTAGAGTAATAATGTCAACGTTTGCCTCACCTTGCAAATCCGCAGTACTTAACACATGACAGTGAGTCGCTTGCTACAAACGGTCGACATACATCAGGGACCCCATTTCATTACCGTCCGGATTCTACGGAGGCCTACGCTGTCAGGACAGCTCTAGGGATTTAAAATACACTATGGCATCCAGAGGTTTGCCTGAATTTCCTCCCCAGAATGCGCAAGTTTCAGTGTGAGATCTTTTACCACAAGAAAAAAATTACAAATCACACAAAACAAAGCTGCGATGGAAAAGGTATCTGCAGAGCTGAGGAAAAACACCTAAGAGGAACCAATATGGTGCTTGGGGTCCATCTGGATTTTTCTGTTGTCTGCATGGTGAGCAGCAGGAAGCAGGTAAGCTGGTCCTCAAATTGAGGCAGAGCCTCTCGCTGGGTCTTGAAGACAGAACTATCTGATACTTAGAACCAGCCTTTGGCAGAACCAACGTCCTGTTATGACCACAATAGATGATGCTTTGAGAGGAGCCTGGGAAGCTGCCCTGGGCCTCAGGGTACAGGGAAGCCCTGTCTTCTCCTCTCCCACCCCAGGGGGGCCAGACTTAGTTTGGCTCAACTTCTCTGAATGAGGCTGTGATGGTGAAGAGAGGGGGGTAATCAGACATTGGCTAGTGATCATCAGAGGACCAGTAAACCAAACCACGGGGGGGCACCAGGGGGCTCAGCCAGTTAAGCGTCTGCCTTCAGCTCAGGTCATGATCTCAGGGTCCTGGGATCGAGCCCCACATTGGGCTCCCTGCTCAGCGGGGAGCCTGCTTCTCCCTCTCCCTCTGCCCCTCCCCTCCACTCCTGCTCTCTCACTCTCTCTCAAATAAATAAATAAAATCTTTAAAAACAACAACAACAACAACAACAAAATGTGCGAGCACAACTCCCAGAAAGGACAACTCCTCTGGGAGCCAAGGGCCAGGTAGGTGGTGGTGGCAGGTAGAGGGGCCACTTAACCCAGCCCAGGTCCCCGATTAGATGGAATGCAAGTTGATTCTCAGAGTCGCTAGGACTCAGCCCGGCCACGCCAGCGGGGCAGCCGCCCTCTAAGGGAGGACAGCAGGTGTACAGGCTTGTAGTAGAAACACTGTTCTGGAAAAACGGGGGCAGTTCAGCGTGACTGAGTTTTAAGAACTGCAAAGGAGGGCAGGGGGAAGTCAGGAAGAGTCACGTGAGCCGAGCGAATGAATCTGGACTTGATCCCGAGAGCCGTGATGAGCTAATGAAGGGTGAGGCCAGGGGGACAGAGCCAGACCTGCATTTTAGGGTGACCTTCCTGATGCCCACTGTGGGGCACGGATACAGGTTGCAGCAGAGCGGTTGAGAGGCTCTTCTCGCCAACACTTCCCGGGGAGGAGGCGAGGGGGCCTGGACGGGCCCGCAGCTCTGGGGCGGGAGGTGGCTGAGCCGAGTGCCATACCTGTGCAAGGCCGAAAAGAGACTGCTTGGGCTCAGGAGCAGGGGCCCCTGAGGCAGCACCGTGCCCCTCTCGTTGACCCAGTGCAGGTAGCCCCTCGTCATGTCGGCCATCCCGATGGCCCGTGCAGAACAGTAGAGAAATTTATAGCCATTTCTGAAAAAGAGACAAAGCATTCACGTGTCATGGCATCACACCACAGAACGGTTCTGCGTTCACAAACCCTAACCCGAATGTTTCACACGGAATGACACTGCTGCAAGCTTCCCTCCCCAGCCGAAGGCCACATTCTAGAAATATTCTTTTGCATTGAGAACAAAGCCTGAATGCATTTCACGGTCCCTTACTAAGCACTTTTCGCTTCCCTCACTTGCTTTAATCCTCTCGAGAACTTCGTTCCGGTAGGTATTTTCCCTCCTCTTCACTGCTAGGGAAACTGAGGCTCTGTGCCAACTGGCCGACCTGCCTGTACCCACCGAAGGATTTCCCTCCCTCTGGACCAAATCCCATCCCCCCGTTCCCTTGGCAGCAAAACTCCTTCAAAGGGCTGTGTATCTGCACTGACTGCACATCTCACCCCGTCAACCCACTCCAAGCAGACTCGTTCCCCTGCCTCGTGGCCCCGTGGGTCCCTGCGATGCCACAGTTCTCATATGGACAGACTGCCCGGCAGCACCCCTTCCTCTGGAACACCTCCGTCCCTCGGCTTCCCACACAGGTCCCCTGGCTCTGTCTCCAACCAGGCTCCACGTGCACAATCCTGGGGTCCTGGGGGCACTGTCCTCCTCAGCACCTAGCTCCCTAGGGGATCACACCCACTCCCCGAAGGCTCTAAATGCCACATCCAAGCCAAAGCGGTATACAATATTGGTGATGTTGTGATATAATACAGATGTATGTGCTCTTCATCTCGGATCCCAGCATGGAGCTTCTAAGCCCTTGTAACAAGCCATATATTATTTGAAAAAAGCCCCTCCCTCCAACCTGAGTTTATGCTACTGAGGTGGTCCTTGGAGGGCGGGGCTGGTTGCCATAGGAACCAACCATGCAATCAGAGTGTTGGTACTTTCAGCCCCACCACCACACACACACACACACACACACACACAAATCCTGGGAAAGGGAGAGGGGCTGGAAGTTGAACTCAGTCACCAATGGCCAATGATTTGATCAATCATGCCTACATAATGACCCTCCACAAAAACCCTAAATAATGGGGTTCAGGGTTCAGAGAGGTAGGGGAATGCATCCATGTGCTAAGACACACCCCAACCCCATGGAGGGGAGACCCTTCCAGACCTCACCTCATGTACCTCTTCATCTGGCTGTTCATTTGTAGCCTTTAGAATAAACCGGAGTGTTTGCCTAAGTTCTGTGAGTCATTATAGCAAATTACTAAACCTGACAAGGGGTTGTGGGGACCCCTGATTTGAAGCCAAGGAGGGCAAAAGTGGGGGTAAGCCAGGGACCTCCTACTTACAGCTGGTGTCTAAAATGGGAGCTGTCTTGTGGGCCTGAGCCCCTAACCTGTAGGGTCTATCCTACCTCCGGGTAGTTGGGGTCAGACCTGGATTGAATTGTTGGGACACCCAGGTGGTCTCTACAGAGAATTTCGGAATTGCTCCGTGTGACAGCCCCATGCGTTGGGTGTCCTCAGTGTTGGGAGTGAAAAACAGATCACAGGATCATTCTTCTGTTAAGCACAACTTTACTACTTTATTAGGACTTCATTTCACTTTTTTTAACCACTGAAAGCTTAGTGTCCAAAATGAGATGTCCTGTTAATATAAAATACATAGGGCGCCTGGGTGGCTCAGTTGGTTAGGCGACTGCCTCCGGCTCAGGTCATGATCCTGGAGTCCCGGGATCGAGTCCCGCATCGGGCTCCCTGCTCGGCAGGGAGTCTGCTTTGCCCTCTGACCCTATCCCCTCTCATGCTCTCTCTATCTCATTCTCTCTCTCAAATAAATAAATAAATCTTTAAAAAAAAAAAAAAAGTCTTTTATTGGGCGCCTGGGTGGCTCAGTTGGTTAAGCGACTGCCTTCGGCTCAGGTCATGATCCTGGAGTCCCGGGATCGAGTCCCGCATCGGGCTCCCTGCTCGGCAGGGAGTCTGCCTCTCCCTCTGACCCTCCTCCCTTTCATGCTCTCTCTCTCTATCTCATTCTCTCTCTCAGATAAATAAATAAAATCTTTAAAATATATATATATATAAAATACATACCATGTTTCAGAGGCCTACTATAAAAACAGAATAGAAGATCTATCCCATTAAGAATTTCTATATTGATTACATGTTTAGATGGTAATAGTCTCCCTATATTGGACTAAATAAAACACACTTAACATTTTTAAACACCATCTATACATGGCTGTCTCCTGAATTTATACTTCCAGTCCAGGCCCCTCTCTTAATCTCCAGGCCAACACATGCAGCTGCAAACCCCCCATTACTCACGGGCTACAGGACAGTACCCCCCATGTGACGTGCCCACAGCCAAACATGCGCAGGTGCTCCTGCCGCGACCTCTCCACTCAGCACGCGGCACTCTCTCGCTGGCCCAGGTGTGAGGCCAAACCTCAGGACCGCCTGGGTTTCTCCTTCTCCTCACAACCACCCCCCAGGCCCCCACATCGGCAGGCCCCCTCATTCCACCCCAACAAGGACCCCAAACCACCCCCAAGTCCCCTGTCGCCGCCACAGTCCTCGTCCACACCTCTGGGACAGGGCCCCCTGTCCTACGCCCCTCCCACAGCAGCCTCAATCAGCTCCCGGCCCCCCACACCACGTGTGCACACAGAAGGAAAACTCAAAACCCACTCCCATCATGCTCAAAACCCTTCAGAATCTCGTCATGTCCCCCAGATATCATCCAAATGCTTTGCCATGACCTACAGGGCTGGCGAGACCAGGTCCCCGCCCCTCTCTCCAATCCGATCTGCTCCGTCACTCCCGCTTACCAGAAGGTGCCCCTGCCAGTCCTGTGAGGCACCATGCTCATTCCGGCGCTGGGCACCTGCACGTGTTGTTCCTCCCGCCTGGAACACTGTTCCCCACACCTCAGGCTCGCTCCCTCCTTCCCCTCACATCACCTCCCCAGAGGACCCTTCCCTTGCCCCTCTGTTTAATAAAACACACCCTTCGCTTACCCTCACTCCAGACACGGAATCTCTGCTCTGCTTTATTTTTCCTAATGGCACTCGTCACTAATATTAGAGGATAGTTCCTTGTTTGACAGTATCTCTCATGAATCCATAAGCCCCCGAGGGCAGGGACTTTGTCTCATTCCTTGCTGTAACCCCAGTGCCAAAAACAGTGCTCAGTAAGTCACAGATACTTAGTAAATATTTGCTACATGAGCGAATACAAACTACCCACTTCCAACCCGGCTTATTGTTCCACCATGGATATTTTATGCTGGTCAAGGTACTCGTCTCTACACTTGCTTAATAAATACATCCTTTAAAACCAGGAAACAGGAAAGTTTTAAGATGAAGAGAATCCAGAAATACCAGCTTGTTTGGAATACAGGGATGCATCTGAAAATCAAGCAACCTTTTTAATTAAACATCTTTGTATTTTAGCTGTCTAATTAATGCAATCTTCAAAAAAAAAAAAAAACCCACTCTGTATATAGCTCTTCACATCAAAGTTCCTAAAAGCTGCCACCTGCAGGGGCTTGAGATGCTAATTTTATTCAAAACTTGATTTTCAAATACATTTCATGGTCTGATCAGGCCACTGCCTTGTTCTCACCATGCAAGTATTCTGCTTCAAAGGCCGTTACTAAACTTGGCTGGAAAATCAGCTTGAAGACGTCCGGTGGGGTGGGGGGTCAGGGGGGTGGATGTTAATGCTTGTTGGTGGCACAGTATTCACCCCCACGAAAGCCGTCTGTGATGCCATCAAATGCTCAACGGCACCAAGTCACCAAAGCTCACTCTCAGGTGAGCCGCTTGGGGTAAGACGCCACACTCAGAAGGGCAGGATGCGCTCCTCCTGTCAACGCACCCCCAGCGGGTGCTCCCACCCTGGGCCCAGGCTGACCTTGGGATACGCATGCGGCCCGCCCAGCCCTGCCCTTCGGGAACAGAAGAACACATGGGGACACCTACCCTCGACAGCAAACGTGGACTACAACACACACACGGATCACACTTACCCTCTCATATCTCAGCACCTTCAACAGTGCTTGGGAAATACCAGAGCCTAAAAGAAAGAACATTCCACGTCCAGGCTTCGAACTAACGGTTTCTCCATCTGTCCCAGCCTCTGTCTCTCTCTCTTAAAACACTTGGCCCAGGCCAATATTAAAGTAGCTTGGAAAGATTATCTTTGGGGCTATTTGCCAAGATAAGCTTCTAGGCTGAAGTTTCCCCTCTCCTGACATCTTGGACTGGATAAATAATTGTTGGGGGGCAGGGCAGAAGCCCCGACCATGCCACACTGTGGGACATCTAGCAGCAGTCCTGGCCTCTACCTGCTAGGTGTCCATGACACGCCCCAGGAGGACAACCAGAAACGTCTCCGGACATTGCCATGGGTCTCTGGAGGCCAAAATCGCCCTCAGTTGGGAGCACTGTTGTAGAAAAAAGGACCTCTGTAGCCCCATTTTCAGGCCTAGAGGAAGGAAAATCACCCGCTCCCTTAAGGATGGAAGGCTCTATGCCAAACTCAGACTTGTGCTCAGCCCGGCCTCCAAGGCCCCCTGCCCGGAGCCTCCCTTTCATGTTCACCACGCACAGGCTCAGCTCTCAGCCCCACTTCCCGTGACAAGCGTGCTTCTCTTGAAACCCTGCTCGCCCAACAAGGCTCAGCTCGAGCGCCTCCTTCTCCTTGAAACCACCATGGAGTCCTCGTCCCTCCGATCAGAATTAATTTCTCCCTCACATCCATATGAGAAATCTGCATCTCACTGCGTGACCCCCTCACTGCCTCATTACAGGGGTACCATCCGCTTCTACAGGACCCAGAGCTCCCTGGGAGAGGGGGGCCTGCAGCCCATACAGCACCCACAACAGCCCCTGGTGCGCAGGTTTGCAATCAGAGTCTGCTCAGTCCTGGGGTTCTCACGGAGGCCTGGCTTGGTTTGCAATCAGAGTCTGCTCAGTCCTGGGGTTTCCCCGGAGGCCTGGCTTGGTTTGCAATCAGAGTCTGCTCAGTCCTGGGGTTCTCACGGAGGCCCAGCTTCGAAAAGTTCACCCTGCGACAGCACACACCCTGGTGACCACAAGCCTGCGACCCGCGGCACCAAGCTTCTGGCCTGGCAGGGACCTCAGGGATCACAAGAGCTCATTTTCCCATCTTAGAGATGAGGAAACCAAAACTGGGAGTGGGGACGAGGTCTGCACATCCAGGGTGAGCTAAGGGCTGTCACCTTGAGAACCCAGGGCCCCCGGCCCCCCAGTCACCTCAGAAGACCTCAAGTGGAGGGGAGCACAAGCGCTATGGGCAGGAGAGAAGAGATCCTACTGAGTCTGCTAATTAGGATTTCCGCTCTCAGCATCCTGGCTTCACACGGCGCCCTCTTCAGGCCACAGCATTCGTTGTCGCTACGCTGTCGCACCCACGTCGATTTTTAGTTACAGCAATATAAAAATACGCATCAAGTAAGATGCAAAATCAGAGCAATTATTGTCCAGATTTAGCCCCCAAAAGACCCACTGGCTCAATGATCTAGATATTTTAGGAAATAGTCCTTTACTTTCCTTGTACTTATTGAACATATTTGAACGTGAGGGAGGGTTTCATGTCTTCCACGGGTATTTGTTACAGTTGGTTTTTTTTTTTTTTTAAGAGAGTGCAGGTGAGGACGTGGGGAGGGGCGGGGGAGAGAGAGAATCTCAAGCAGGCTCCACGCTCAGCACGGAGCCCGACTCGGGGCTTGCTCTCACAACCCTGAGATCATGACCTGAGCTGAAACCAAGAGTCTGACGCCTAACCGACTGAGCCACCCAGGCGCCCCTTCTTTTTAATCAATAACCAAGCAAGCTATTTTCTACCCTCTGAACTACCCTGAACAAGGTGACAATCAGCCCTACAGATAATTTCTCACAGCTGACTGTATTCAAATAAGTAATTACATTTGGCAAAAAATAAATAAAATTGCCCTCATTCTCTGTTGTTTTCAGGCAAAAGGCTATCTGCAAGACTGGTTTTTCCATTAAATACTGCAGTGCCTAAAATTTAAGTGCAGCCTAAGTTCAGAAAAAGCAGGGTGAAGACAGAGTGATCAGTCCCCAAATCCTGAAGTTAACAGCATCACGTTCTTAGTACACCAGCATGCAAAAGCTCTGTGGGCAATCACAGGAGGACATGAGAAGAATGACCTGGACTCATGAGAAGAGGGAGTCCGCACCGTGACCAGTCCTGAGTCCCTGCCCCTGTCCCGTGGCGGCCACCCAGGGCCCTGGAGGAGGAAGCATGTGGGGCGCTGCCAGGATGGGGGTTCACGCGAACCGACAGTCAGCCATGGGAGCGTCACAGCGAGCCCAACAGCGCTAGCATTCCCAACAAGCCAGGCCGAGTCCTGGGCGTCCACAAAGAGCTCAGTCAGGAGGTAAGTAAGAGCTGCCGGGCTTGCCAACTCTGGCCTGGGAAGGCATGGTGAGGACTATGGCATCCATGCTGGGCATCACAAGGTGAAAAATGCTGAGGCAAAAATCAGAGGTACAGGCATGGCGGGCAGAAGCCATCGTTGGCGTGTAGGTGGGAAGATGGGAAAACGAATCGTGGACCTGGATTACAGCAAGAAGGTCTGGGGAGAAAGTTGGGAAATAAGGGCCTACCTAGCAGAAGGCAGAGAAAGGAGCCTGCACCTCGGCCCGGAGGCACTCAACGCAGGCCCCTGAAGGCCACGGCCAAACGGTGTTTGCACCGATTGCTCCGGAAACTCTGACCGTCACTGACCTGTCTGGCTGCACTGAGGACACACACCAAACTCAGTGAATGAATAAATGTCAAGCTCCTTCCTCTCAACCAAACTGAAAAAACAGGAAGTATTCTGCACTCATCACCGACCCTCATCGACAGACCTCACTCCCCGTACGCCCATTGATCAAAGTCAAGAATGCTCAGGTGCTCTCTGGTAAGCTACCCTCCTTTACTTTCCAAAGAGATATCTTTTCTGGGAAAAAAAAAAAAATGCAACTGTGCCCTTTTTCTTTTTTTAATGTACAGTAAGAAAAGGAGTAGATTTATGTTCCAAAGCCCAAAATGATTCAGGCTGTGAGCTTCTCAGTATCCTGACTCATGAGGGCTTCTTCCAACTAAAAATAGATGCAATTTTCAGTGTCGTGCAAGTCCAGGCAGCTCCTCAGTGGATTAATCCTTCTCAACGAGAGAGAGGTCAGCCGCGGTGAGGCTGTGGGGAAAGGGACCGGCACACACACCGTCCACAAGACTGCAGACGGGGTGTACCTTTGCAGAGGGCAATCTGGCTCTATTGATCAGATCTTCAAATGCGCTCATCCTCTGACCGGCAATTCTACTTCTGGGAATCCACTTTACAGCAGTCCCTCCCTACGTGCGTGTGCCTTCTTTATTTATTTATAGGCTCATCATACATAACAAACACTCTATGTGAGTGCTTAGGACATCAGTCTTGGACCTAGTGAAGAAACTGGAAACTCCGTCCTCCGTGCACCAACAGAGGACTAGTTAGATACAGCACGGTTTATCCACATTATACAATGTGTGCCGCACTGGAGAATGAGGTAAATCTTACATGTAATGAAACAGAAAGACGTATTACTAAATCCTGGAGGCGTGCATGTCGGTGGGGGGGGGGGGGGGGGGCGTGGGGAGAGCGGAAATGGATTTTAAGGACACCGAGACAGAACCAAACTGTTCACGGTGGCTCCACATCGGGGAGTGGGTTAACCTGGCGGTAGGGCCGAGAGGAAGAAGACACAACCTTCCCACTCTCAAATTTCTCTCATTTTCCTTATTTCTCTTCATTTTGTTTAAAGAAGCATGTATTACTTTTGTAATTTTTTGAAGAGGAAATCTGGAAAAGTGAGGTCAAGCCAATGAGCGGGGCATCTAAGAGATCAGACGCTCTCAATCCCACCAGGGTACGAGGCCCCGTCCCAGCCACCCCGCCCCCACGGCAGCGTGAGGCCCAGGAGGCCAGACGCCGTGTCCACTTCGTGACATCCCAAGCACCTGTCACTGGGCTGATCACACAACAGGCACTCAATAAATGCTGGGTAAGTGAATGAACGAGGGGCAGGAAAGTGCGCTTCGTTCATCGGTGCTCACAGAGCATGGGTGCCCAGCCCCCACCCCCCTCTGTCACCTACGTGGGCCAGAGGTGAGGCACATCAGCTTGGGAATCATGGGTCCGGTTTTCCGGCCTGACCTACACTATGTAATTCCTCACCTTCCTCAGCCAGGGAAAGGAGGGGCTGGCCTGCGCTGGCCTGAGGCCCCTTCCAGCCCAGGTGGCTGCAGAACAGAAAGCATTGGGGGGAGAGTTTTCGCGGATGAGGAGGCTCTAGTCCACAGAAAGATGGAGAAAGTGACGAGCCAGTGTGGGGAGGGAGAGACCCCGATGGCCCCTGACCCCGGAGACAGAGCAGGGCTGAAGGTGCCCTGCCTCCTGTCAGCAGCTATGGGAATGCGGACCCACCACTTCTGAGGGAACTAATGATATTAATTCTTACAGTAATTTTGAAAAGCTAGTAAGTGAAGTAACACGTGCCCGACACAGGAAGCAGTTTAAGATCTACCCTCCCCCCGGGCATACCGGTGGGAGGGTACAGAGCAGGCACTGTCCTGCACTGTGGCCACACAGCGGAGGACCCCCCAGGCCGGCGGACAAGATGAGCACTGCAGCTAAAACCTGCCTGGAATCTGCACCTCTTCGGCCTAAACTACGTGGCTGGGCAGCTATCAGAGGACCATTACCTCACCTCATCTGAGGAGACGGTCCTCAATAGGAACTGAATCTCAAGCCCTCCCCTAACGCCGCCACCCTTGTTCGGCCAACAGTTTTGGGGCCTCCTATCACTTCCTTTCTTGTCTCTTGGCACTGAATTCACACTTGGGAGTTGGCGGGATGAGCACTCGCTGTGTCCTCAGAATCCTCCACACCCCCACTGACCCCGCTTGACTGAGGTGCACTCCTCTTGCAAGTCACGTTCAAGGTCAAGGTTCCGCGGGCAGAGTGTCATGCACGCACCAACAGCACACAGGAGATGGGGGCAGGCACCCGGTACTTACTGGCTCACTTTATGGTACAGCTTAGCGATGCCCTGGTGGGTCCAATCCTTGCCCAGGGTGGGCAGAATGTGGCCAAGAGTATCTGATCTAAATAAAGATAGAAATGAGAAAAATACAATAAAAGGGGCATGACAACAGGGGAGAAAGCCCATTCCAATTCACTGTACCAGAAACACCCCATAAAATATGCCAACAAGACCCATGACTTACTTGCTGGAGAGAAAGCACAAACCTAGAGTAATCAGAGAACGCTCACGGAGGGATACATTAACACACGAAAGGGCACCTTCTCACTGATCACGCATCAAGTCCATGACTTGCTAAATCAAAGCGGAAAGGGCATGTGGAAAGACACTCCTGGGAAGCATTCCACATGAGCAACATCCGGGAAACAAGCACCACGACCCAACTACGGCTTAGTTTAGGGCAAGGATCGAAGATTCCACGGCTGCACCAGAAACGGAACTGCACGAGCCCCACGGCACCACAGACAGAGAATGGCGATGCTGGATCCAGGCCCCGGGGCCCTACAGGAAGGTGAACTCGCCCACGGCCCCTGAGGCGGCGGCACCTACCTGGTGATGGTCCCATCAATGTCTGAGATGATGACTTTGTCGTCCCAGTTCCACAGATAGATGGTGCCTTCGCAGCGACATGTGCCTTGGTACTGTGTGGTCACGCTGAACACCACGTCGTTGGGGCCATTCTTCAACTTCAAGCTTTTCTGAAAAACATGAGCCATGTGTCCACTTGAGCGGAAGGCCCAGACTGAGGGCTATTTGGATTCCAATCCATGAGACGCTAGATTAGGACTATTTTGTAAACTCACTGCCCTGGGCCACTGTGTAATTCTGCCTACAGATGAGGATGGTTCTTTCCAGGATTTGGGCCACCTGAACCCAGCTCTCCCCATAGGCCCCCCTGTAAGGCAAGCTCACCCTCTTCCTGCAGGGTTGAATGACAGGCTGGGAGGCTTGCCACAGGAATCCCACCTTCAGAACAGGACGCACTTACTACTCCGTGAATAAATACGAAGGGCCACAACGGGGGAGACAAGGCCAAGTGTGGAAACATGTTTTCCTGAATAACTGCAGACCCGAGGAATTCACAACAGATCCAGAAAGCAAAATTACCTTTTTGGCGGTTTTGCGTCTCATTGTGGGGACCCTCTCGTGCATGCCAGCTGGCTGCCTCACTCCAGGTCCCCTCAGCATCGCTGGCCTGAGCCACATGCCACACAACTGCACAGAGGCTGCCAGGCTGAGGGGCGTGCTGGTGGTGTTAACTGGGGGTCTGGCCTGACCCTTTCCCACGAACACCGTCACAGCTTAGCCTGGCCCCCCACTCATTCTTCGGATAAAACAGAAGAGGGAGGATACTTGCTCGCTGACTGTTCATGGGCAACAAGGTCCAGGAAAAGAAGGGTCCGACTAAAACTGGTGGTACACCCTCACAGAAGAGGACACTGTGACCATGATGGTCCCCCTGCCACCTGAAACTCTCTCAACCCCATCGCAAGTGCTTGATTTCCCCCAATTTAGGAGATGCCCTTGAGTCGACAAACATCTCTCTAAAAATGGAAAGAGCCTGCAAGATTCAGGTTTATCAGTCATTTACAACTAAGCATAAATTAGCTTCCTCAGGCTGCCCTCCTCCAACACTTGAAAGCTCCAGGGCTACATCAGGGAAGACAAAGGGGAAGCGAGACTGTGGGGTCAGCCTGGCCAGGGGTTGAGGCTGGGCTGGAGAGCAGGAGGGGCACCCAGACCACCAGGCCGCTGAGTCTGGGTGGCCACGCCTTGGCCAGTGCCTGTGAACACGGCGAGGGAAGAACGAGACACACACCAGTTGCTCTGAAGTGAGCCGGAGGGTCTTCCTGTAGCTGACATTGGACAACAAAGGGAGGTGGCTTGCGCTTGATGGCTTGGCAGCTGCGTGCTCTTCATCACTGGAGGATGATTCATGCTTTATTCTGGAACACAGAGTGATGTAATCACCAATTAGGAAATGCATCTGGGTGGCCATTAAAAATGCATTAGGCCGGAATCAATGACAGAGTCAAGCGGGTCTCTCCCGAGTACTGTCTCTCGGGTGGTCATTTACCATATGCCATTACATTTATCAATGAATGCTCACTAACTCCCATTCATATGCCTCCTGCATTATTCATCTGGGGCTGCCACTCCTCGTTCACGTCCCTATTTCCTAGCTATCATCACTCTATTTTAAACCAAGACGCTGCTTCTTCCTGATAAACAGAGTTAAGCTCCCTCCTCCTGAGGAGGATGCTCGTAAACATTCTCTTCTGTTCCGGGTCTAAGGCTGCAGGCCAAGAAGTCCAAATTTCTACACATCCTGAGTGATCAATTCTGTTTATACCTCTCCAAACACCCATCTCCAAAAAACTAGGTAACTGTAGGACTCCCCACCAGGTGAAGACACGGATGGTATCAGTCCTCCTCCGGGAGCCCTGAGCAGGCTGTCCCACCGGCAAGGGTTACGCACGTCATCTGCCCGTGCAGAACACACAGGGCCAATGGCTCCTGACTCTTCCAGATTTCTCCGTTTGGTGAAGGGCTGGGGGTTGCAGGTGGGAAGCAGGCTCTTTTTCTCTAGCCAGCTCTTAAAAAGCCTATTGGTTGTTCCCTCAATCAAAATCCTGCTATAGCATAATCCCCAACCCAGCAGCATCAGCCCTGCTCTCTGAGGCCATTACCGTCAAAAATGTCTTGCCACTATACAAAGTTACAAAGTGTTTGTTAAGGCTGAGTGGAAAGGGCTGAGTCGGCCCCAAGCAGGCACGTCCCATCCTCGGGTGCACACCTCCCTGCAAAGCTTCCTGCTCGGGACATCCCTTTATGCAAGACCGACACGCCTGGGAGCTCCATTTTATCTTTTTATCTCAGTGTGCTCTGACCTCTCAGTGCTCAAGTCCCCTTGTCCTCCGGCCTCCTCCAGCCTCCCCTTCTCCCCCACCTCCCTTCCCCATCCCGTGCAGCCTGTTGCTTTCTCATCCTGTGTGTTCCTTCCAGAGCAGTCCCTACAATCCAGGACCATCCCAAGCTAGGGAGACATGAGGGAGGGCACCGTGACACAGCACCCACTTCTCTGCTATTTCTAAGAGGAGACGGGCCTCTTTCCACATCTAGAATGAGGGGCCCTTCCCTAAGCACCTGCTGCCCCAGCCCCACGAGAGGGAGACTGTGGGCTGCAGGCTGGCGGACTGGGGCTCATCCGCCTGATGCTCGTTGCGCTGTGCCGGCCGCTGTCGATACGGCAGACAGACCGGCCCCTGCTCCCCCCGGTCGCTTTGTCTAAACCATCACAGCACAGCAGGATATGTGCTCTGATGGGAAAGCAGACTTGGCCATCACCAGGATACAGTGACTGTGGGGAATGAGCCACGGGGACAGGTCGCTGTGTCCACGAAGAAGGACAGAGCGTGACGGCTGGCATCCTGCTTGGTACATGGTAGGGCCGGGCTACATGCGCATGAATCTAACCCGTGACACTGTGTCTCTAGGTATGGTGAAAACGGCCCGGGGGTTAGAACCTGAGAAGCCCAGGCTGGAACCCCATAGGAATCAGCTTGTTACCCTCACAGACTGTTCTCCTTTCCGCCCTGGTTTCCTTATCTCAAAATGTAGAGGAGCGAACCGCATCACACCCACCAACACACTCAGGGTACAGGCAGGTGACAGAAAGAGCCGGACTGGGAGACATGAGCCCCACTCACGGAAGGCCTCACGACCGGAGAATTCCTCTCGGGGCCTCTCGCTCGTCCGGACAATGACATGTTCCAAAGCAACAGAACTTTCCGGTCCCGCTCCCCGCCCCCCGACCCTAGCGAACAATGCCGGTTCTTCTGAACCTGCGACCCACAGATTTCCCGTTGGGGAAGACACAGTCCTGGAGCCGACCCGGCCGGACATGTGCCCAGGCGGGGACCCAGAGAGAGACCAGGCTGCAGGCCCCTCACTGAATCGGGAAACGGTTCTGCTCCAACCAACCAGTTTGGAGTGAACGGAGATCCAAATGTGAACCAAAGCTCTCATGACACCACACAGATGTGTGCCTCTGCTCAGAGGGTGAGGAAGCAAGGCAGAAGCACTGTTCCTTTCCATTTGCTGCTTAAAAAAAAAAAACAACCCACCAACCCCGTGCAGCATGCCGTGTTTCAGGGAAAACAGACCCAAACACTGCAACGGGAGTCGTACAGTTGGCTGCTAGGAAAACCAGCTTAGGGCAAGGATGCAGCATCTGAGGACTCCGCCACCCTGCACGGAACAGGCCCCCCGCCCGAGCCCGAGCCCCGGCCCCCACGCTTGCGAGGACTCGGGAGCTGGTGCCTGCCTTACGCCGCCGCCAAGAAGCAACCAACAAACAAAAGGGCTCATCTCGCTTGAAAATCTGTGTTCAGAGAGTAGCTGTGAACAACATCTAACTTAGCACTTGTCACCGTGCACATTTTTCAAATAGTACTTTAATGATTTGTGTGGTGACAAGCATTTTGCTCAATTAGGAGACTTCAGGGACCGCTCTGTCAATCAAGCCTGTCAATTAGGAGAGCACTCCAATGCCTTCTCTCCGTCGGCTGCACGGATCCAATTGGGAGGCTCAGCGTCTAAGATGCCAGTAAAAATTAAAAGATTTCCATTTCTCCAAAGAACTCTATGTTAATACCTTTCAAAATCTCAATTACTTCTCACAGGAGTCAATGCTTCGCTTTCCAGGTTTAATAAAGAAGTGCGGCGTGACTAACTCGCAATGGTGAACAGTCCTGGATGATTTCTAGTTAGCTGGGAACAGCATCTGTGCCAACATTTGAAGAGGATCGTATCGGATGGTAAGAAAATCGGCGACGCTTCAAATGAACCTCGCCGGCTGATGCCGCAGCTCAGGAGGAGCCGCCCTGGGGTCTTGCTGCTCGTCACCCCACCCCCTGACCCCCCAGGGTCCTCCCCGGTCCTCCACGTGGCTGCTGGCAAGGAGAGAGGCCCAACCAGTAGCAGATGCATGCCACACTGTCAGCTGTTGTCACCTCCCGTGCCTTTTTTTTTTAAGATTGATTTATTTATTCTAGAAAGAGAGAGAGAGCGTGCACACAGGGGGAGGGGCAGAAGGAGAGGGAGAGAGAATCTCTGAGCTCGGAGTCCTATGCGGGGCTTGATCCCAGGACCCTGAGATGGTGACCTGAGCCGAACTCTAGAAGCAGCCGCTTAACCGACTAAGCCACCCAGGCACCCCACGTTCTGTGCCTTTTCAACCTTGGGCCAGGTCCCCCGAGAGCCGCCTCCTGACTGCTCCCATGCAGCCGCCAGAAGCACCCCTCCTGTGTGGCCCTGTGGGGTTTTGCATTCCGGTCTCCTTTCTCGTGAGGATGCCACGAGAATTAAATCAGCTGATATACGTGGGGTTGGTATCATTCTTAGCCCCATTTTACAGATGGAGGAGGAGACACCGTGGGGCTGACGAATTCACCAAAGCTCACGTGGAAGGCTCGCAAAGCCTCTGCTCTGTGTCCTGCTCATGCTGCCTCTCGTGTTTGGAAATCGTAGCTAGGACAAACAGCGTTCTTGAAAAGAATTCCCGGAGAGCAGAGTGTTTCCAGTGCAGCTAAACCGCTGGTTTAAACGCTCAGGACAGGTGAGCTGAGGCCTCTGCCTGTGTCCCCCCCACAGTGCTGCCTCTCTCCTGGGCTGCCTCCCCCGCTGCTCTGGACATGAACATCACACCTGTTCCTCTGCTCGGATACAGAAACCAGTTTCCCCAAAGCCAGGATTCCAAACCAGGTCCGCCCGACTCCCAAGCCTGCTGCTTACGGCCTGCTGCCCACTCGTGGGCGTGAACGACGACCCCACCGACAGTCCACTGGCTTCCAGCCCGCCTGCTGTGCACGTCCCCGCACAGGACAGCACATCCTCAGCCTGCGCTCCATCTAGAACACACCCACCTTCTCCCTACCGAGCTCCCTCAAAGTCACACTCAACATTCCAGGTTGGGAAGGTATCCAGAAAATCATGTCTGAAAGCCCTTTTCCAGAGAACGAGCCAGAGATGGAGGGCGAAAAACTGAAAGTCAACCCCGCTTCCCTCTCCAGCGTGGAGGGGCAGAGGGTCCCGTGGGAACCAGCAGTGCCGGGCCCCCCCATGGGAACCAGCAAGGGTGCCCCCAGTAATACTCCAGCCGAGAGCTGGCGAGGCCTCTTAGAGTCATCTTCAAAAGGTCCTGCACGTTCTTCTACACACAGAACAATGAAGAAACCAGATTTCTTCCTACTTCCTCCTCTGTGGGTTTCTATTTCCGCAGGGGATTCTGGAAATAAAACAGCTGATGAGGCAGAGCTATGGCCAGGAGGCCAGGACGTGCGCTCTTAGCCTGCCTCTCCTGTGAATCAACAACGTGCTGGGGAAAACTTACCAATTCAGTAATAGGCCAACAATACTTACGAAGTAATCCAAATCAAAACCACACTGAGATACCACCTTACACCAGTTAGAATGGCAAAAATGGACAGGGAAAGAAACAACAAATGTTGGAGAGGTTGTGGAGAAAGGGGAACCCTCTTACACTGTTGGTGGGAATGCAAGTTGGTACAGCCACTTTGGAAAACAGTGTGGAGGTGCCTCAAAAAATTAAAAATAGAGCTACCCTATGACCCAGCAATTGCACTACTGAGTATTTACCCCAAAGACACAGATGTAGTGAAAAGAAGGGCCATATGCACCCCAATGTTCATAGCAGCAATGTCCGCAATAGCCAAACTGTGGAAAGAGCCGAGATGCCCTTCAACAGGTGAATGGATAAAGAAGATGTGGTCCTTATATACAATGGAATATTGCTCAGGCATCAGAAAGGATGAATACCCAACTTTTACATCAACATGGATGGGACTGGAGGAGATCATGCTAAGTGAAATAAGTCAAGCATAGAAAGTCAATTATCATATGGTTTCACTTATTTATGGAACATAAGGAATAGCATGGAAGACATTAGGAGAAGGAAGGGAAAAATGAAGGGGGGGAAATCGGAGGGAGAGATGAACCATGAGAGACTATGGACTCTGAGAAACAAACAGGGTTTCAGAGGGGAGGGGGGAGGGGGGATTGGTTAGCCCAGTGATGGGTACTAAGGAGGGCACGTACTGCATGGAGCACGGGGTGTTATACAAAAACAATGGATCGTGGATCACTACATGAAAAACTAATGATGTATTGTATGGTGACTAACATAACATAATAAAATTAAAAAAAAAAAAGGAATATAGAAAAAGATGAGAAAATTAAATCCAAAGTAAGCAGAAGAAAAGAAATAATAAATACTGGAGTAGAAATTAATAAGATTGAAAACAGGAAATCAAAAGAGAAAACCAACAAAAACCAAATTAAAAAAAAAAAAAAGGCTGCCTGTGTGGCTCAGTTGGTTAAGCGACTGCCTTCGGCTCAGGTCATGATCCTGGAGTCCCGGGATCGAGTCCCACATTGGGCTCCCTGCTCAGCAGGGAGTCTGCTTCTCCCTCTGACCCTCCCCCCTCTCATGTGATCTCTCTCTCTCTCTCTCTCTCTCTCTCTCATTCTCTCTCTCAAATAAATAAATAAAATCTTTAAAAAAAAAAAAAAAACAATACTTATGAAGCGCCCGCTATGTGTCAGGCATTGGCTTAGCCTCTACGATACAAAAATGATTAAGATACGCCTCTTGCCTTCCATCAGTTTGTTAGTATTTTCCGCCTGCTAAATAAGGAAGGCAATCCTGGCTTGCTTAAGCGCAGGGATACTCTAAAGGTAAGGTGATAGGTAAAAGGTGCTACATCAGCTCATTCGGCATCGATATACATTATTAGCATCAAACTAGTGCGCGAAGGCTTTGCCCTCAGATCAGAGTTACCCTCAAATCCTGTACAAACAGATTAACCTGAACACAAAACATTAATAGTATTGATCAGTTGCCAAGTTCATATGAACCCATATCAGTACTTAGAAAAGTATCAACATAAGCCCCAGTAAGTATTTAAACCATAAAGGCAATTTCCTTCGGAAAGAAACTCATTTCCATGCTGCTGTTAATGCTCATTTTGTCATCGTCATGGTCAGCAGCAGCAGCAGCACTGCTGTTGTATTCTGTATGTCCGGGGCCATCACACAACAAGACCCTGAGCAGCGCTCGAGTTCCATGGCCTCACTGAAGCCTCGCATTTACTTTGCCCGGGAGACGTCCAAGGGGGCAACTGCCTCCATTCGATCGATCACGGGAAACCACGCGAGGTAAATGGCTCCAGGTCGTTGAGCAAGCACAGAGCCAGGCCTGCAAGCCAGGTCCGCCTGTATATTTGGTGAACCCCATCAGCACCCGGCAGGCACGTGCCACGCCCTGGGACGGAGAAAGGGGCCGCAAGAGCCCACGTGGACTGGCGCCATACCTGGTGGCCGTGCTGAGCGCCGACGGCTGTTCCCCGGTGCTGTGGCTCTTTCCAGCCAAGCACTGCTCCGGCTTACTTTCCTGGAGAAGGAGACAAGAAAGAGTCACGGGGTACCAAAGAGAAGGACCAGCACGACACTGCCGGGGTCCCACGACGGGCTCCCCTAAGCCCGGGGCAGGGCCCCCAGTGCCATCCCCAGCATTACACGCCCCAGGCATCGCAGGTCCCAGTCATTCCTTTGCTTGGAAGCGTTCAATTAAGCTGAGAAAATTCTTTTGACAGAAATGAGTCTGTTTTCCGTAAGTGTTTGTGGCACCAAACCAAACTTCATAATCACGGGAGCTTATGCAAATGCTTTATCAAGGGCTGCCTGGATACCCGAATATTTTCAAAATATTTTCTTATAATTGCTGATAGAAATGCTCAAAAATACTTTCACGCCATATTTTGCTTGGGAAAACGTGGACGCCTTCTCTCTTTCTCAACACCACACACTCTTAATAGGAAATGCTCCTTCAATGTACTGGAAAGAGCTCTGGAACCCTACAAGATCTGGGCAAGTCCTGGAACCTTCCAGAGCCTTGTCTCCTCACCTATAAAGGGGGGGCAGGATAACATCCATCTCCTAACGCTGCTGTGAGGACCAGAGAGAAGCTGCGTGCGCGCACACACACGCACACACACACACACAGCCTGGCCCACAGCTGGCTAGGGAGGAGAAGACACCCACCGGCCCCACAGACTTCATGGGAAGTCATCAGACAGAATTATCCAAGGACAAAGGATGTACAATTAAATCCCATTACTTGGGATCATTTGGTCAGGAGGCAGGTTAATGTTTTCAATGTTAATAAAGAAAACGAGCGAAATAAATAATATATCAGGGTGACCATCTTAACACAGGATGAGCACAAACTATTTCCAAATATTCTTCAGCTTTTTATAAGCACACAAATAATTGATGTGACAATGTACTCAGTTATTTTTAATCTATGTATCGAGGTAACTTAGCCACCACTATCCACAATGCTTTATTAGACAAGTTCAAATATATATATCTATCTGAAATAAATGTATTTCCATTTTTTTAAGAAATATTTAATTTCATAACTGTTCCTTCATGCTGGCATTCCTCTTAATTCAAACTGGTGACAATGTGAATACCCTACAATAAATAGGCCTTTGAAATAGGAAATAGCCCTTTGCTTAAATTCTAGAACATTCTACTCTCTAGTAAGGGAACTAGAAAGGCCCTTTAGGTTTTAAGCCACCTCAAGTAAAGCATATGTTTGGTCTAACTTGTTTATACCCCTTGAAGATAATGGGGTAATCGGTAAAACTTGGATATGCTAAGAAAATGTGAAAGAACAATGTTATCTTGATAAAACCCTTCCACCAGACTTTTTCCCTTTGAACTCATGGAATAAATACATTGAGCTCACTGGGGTTTCTGTCAGTATTATAATAACCAACTTGACTGCTGTCCTTGGGGTTTCTTTACACCATATTCCAAAAGTAATCAGCACTCCCTCTAATATTCGCCAAACCCCTCTTATGTGTCCAATATGGGCACCAGGGATATCCAGGGATCAGAGCCAGACATGGTCTCTGCCTTCCTGGAGTTTAGGATGTGGAGGAGAAAGAGATGTTAATCAAATAGTCACACTAATACGTGTACGACTACAAACCTGGCAAAAATGTATGAAAGCATTTCCCCCAGTCCCGGGAGGGACTATAAGAACAGAGAACGGCAGCCCAGACTAATCTGCTGAGAAAGAGTCTTTTGAGACGCTAGTTAATTAAGTGAAGGGGGTGGTAAAGGGGTCCTAGGAACACCAGGCAGAGGAAACGGCATGTGCAAAAGTCCTGGGGTAGAGTGCACATTCAGCCAGTGAAGCTAAAACAGGGAGGGCAGGGGGTAGAAGGGCAAAAAAGGGCTAAAGAGGGAGGCAGGGGCTATGACACACAAACACAGTGAACCATGTTAAGGATATTGGTCTTAATTATGAGAGCCCTGGGAACCCAAAAGCTTTTAAGGAAGGAATAAAATAAATTGGACCAGTATCCTACATCGACTAATGCAACTACATTATAGAGGCTGTGAAAGAGAGGGCAAGAAGAGACCAGTGGACCACAGGAAGCAATCCTGGGACAGAGGGTGCTAGCCTACACTTGGGGGAGTGGAACTGGAGAGAGATGGGTATGTCTGAGAAATATTTAAGATGGTAAATTGATAGGGCGTGGTGATGAACTGAATGTGGGAAATGAGGAAAAAGGAACGGTCTAGCCCATGAAGGGACACTGGCACCATTTTCTGACTATGGTCCAACAAAGGAAGAATTCACACGAAATCCGTGAGTTCAATCTTGGAAACGACCCAGTTCGAAGTGTCTTGAAGCATTCACATGGAGATGTCCACAGTCCTGGCTACTTGATAAACGGACAGGAAACACAAAAGAATGGTTTGGAAATCAAACATGGGTGAGTGGGGTTGCCTAGGGAAAGGTAGGCGGTCTAAGCAGAAGATAAGACCCTAGGACAACCCCCAATGACCCCCCTGTGGGGGCAGAGCCAGAGTGGGGCCAGCCTTGGGAGGAAGAATGCCAGGCGAACACAGGGGCATGGAGGTCAAGCAAGGAAAGTGCTTCAAGAAATAGCTGAAGAGGCTGACAGAGACCTGGAAAAAAGTACAGGCATTTATAGAAAGGGACACCAAAGTCACGCATATTTAGACACACCATTTAAGTGAAAGGACTGATGAGAATTAGTCTACCACTCTAAGTATTGCCTCATTACAGTTATACTCACAAACAGCAAGAAGATACTTAACTTAAAAAAGAAAATTAAACTATCGGATTGAATCCCTTCTTTTGACAGATGAAGAAATTCCAGAGGGGCGGTGACTTGGCCTTGGGCTCCCAGCCAGGAAACAGGGTTGGGAGGTGAACCCACACCTCCCCTTCCTCTGTGCCTTCCCTACATTCTGGGATGCCTTTCCCTGCTTCAACGCAGAGCTAGCTCGTGAAAACTCAGTATTATGGCTTGTGCTTATTTCTCTGACATACAAGCATGAAAACACACTCCACTACACAAACCCCCAAACTGGCTGAGCTAGGTAGAAACACCCTTTTGTTTTCCATGCTTACCTCTTTGATTGTGGTATTTCTTCCCCTCCATGAAAACCACCATCTTCCTCCCTTTCTGGGCATCTTATCCCTCATGATAGATTCCACAGTAGCCTGTTTTAAATGGATGGTAACATAAATAATGGAACCAAAAAAAGATCAACTTAGCACATCAAACCAAAAGACACACACGCGCAAATTAAAGTAAGATTAAAAAAAAAAAAATCAGAGAAAACACAACATACTATTTGTGGACCAAAAATTTTCGAGAAGCAAAACCTAATGGCGTCCAAAACCACATGAAGATAACTTAAGCATGAAGACTTAAGAAGATGTTAAAGGAATAAACAAACAACAAATAAAATACAACACAACAACAACAGAAAAAGAAAGCATTGAAAATCATTAGTGATTAGTTAAGATCAGAGGTTTTCAAATTAAAGTGATTTACTGGTTAAACTACTGTTACTCTCAGTATGATGATTATAAAATTAAAAAATGAAATGATTAATATGGAATATAAGGTAAAACGGTTTTAAACAAAGAGTAAAATGCACAGGATCTCTTTAGTAAATGTAAATCGCCAAATTGGGACAAACTGAACCCTAGTAGATGCCTTTGGGTCAAAACCTCAAGTATTAAAAAGAAAACTCATACTCACGCCCTAAATAAATCAAAGTTTAATGGGGGAAGATTAAATATTAATTAATAATTTTCTAAAAGAAAATTTCCAAAGAAGAAAATATCTATCTTGAGGCGAATTCCAGCACCAGGTAAACAGTATTTCCTCTCCCTTCCTTGGTTCACAGAACTATCAGGGAACGGACACCCCCCACCAGTAAGGAAAGAACAATTTACATCTTTTGACCAAACAGGCTTCAGGTTAAGTGAGAGATTAAAAAATTTACATATTTCGCCTATTGTGCTTCTTGTTATCATTTAAAAGTCCCTACTTGATACAAAAGAAACTGAATACACGGGAAAGCAAACCATGAGTAACCTATTCATAAAGAGGATAATTCGTACAGATGTCGATTACCCTATTCCTCCTAAATTCATCCATAAATGTAACAAAACCCCAATTAAAGAAAAAACTAATAGGATTATTTTCATACCTAGACAAAGCAATTCTAAAGTTCATTTATAAAACAAATAAAAACAGCCAAGAAAACTCACAGACAGAAGAGTATTATTAGGTAGGTACAAGCCTTACTAGATACTAAAATATACTGAAAATCTATCATAATTATAAGAATGCATGTTGGTACATGAGTAAACATATACATGGAACAGAAGACAAAGTCCAGAAATGAATCTAAATTCATGAAGAAATATCATACACACTGTAGCTATAACTGCCTATCAGTGGGGGTAAGAGTTATCTAACAAAAGGTACTGAGATAATTAGGTAGCTATGCCAGACCCGGTTACTTGCATCCCTGGGCACATCATCCCCTTTCTTTCTTGCCAACACATCCAAAACTCTGTTTAGGAATCAGGTGCAATATGTTCTGACCTCACTTCATCTACGCCATTCACGTTCATGCTACTGTTTCGCCAGCAACTGGTTTGGAGGTGATCATGTGACCAAGCTGTGGCCAATGAAATGTGAGAAGTCTGTCTCATCCTTCCTATTTGGGGTGTGGCTGTTGGAGAGGATGATGTGGGGGACAGCCACCTTGTGATCATAAAGGGAAAGCCAAGACAATCACGGAGACGCTCACCCTGAAACTACCAACCTCGAAGATTCTTACTATGTCAGATAATAAACCCTTATTATTCAAGCTACTCGTGGTCATTGTTTCCTACAAAGCATCATGATTCAGTAACCAGCTGGGAAAGAACTGATTTGGTTCCTGATACCTCACTCAGTATCAAATATAAAACCCAGACAGATCAGAGATTTAAGAAAGTACTAGGGGAGAGCGCCTGGGTGGCTCAGGGGGTTAAGCATCCAACTCTTGATCTCAGCTCAGGTTTTGATCTCAGGGTCGTGAGTTCAAGCCCCACATTGGCCTCCACGCTAGGCAGGGAACCTAAAGAAAAAAGAAAAAAGAAAAAAAAGAAAGTACCCGGGGAAAGCTAGCATATTTTCACAAGTTTCAGAAATGGGGAAGCAGGGTCATTCTAAGTGTGATACAAGACCCAACAGCCTTAAAGGATGGACAAATTCTACATACAAAACTAATTCTACATTAAGAAACACCATAAGCAGAGTCAAAGATTTACTGACAGCTTGTAAAGGATATCACAAAGCCTCAGCTTAGGAGCCATGCACACGTCTTTTGTGAGCTAAACCCCTTTAAGTTAAAGGATATTTCTATTGCATTGGTCTTTTTTCTTCCTGATTTGTTAAGAGCTGAGAAATGTAACATAAAAATTTATCCTGGGCCATGAATACCAAGAGGGGACAGGGAAGCCAGCAGGGACAAAACAAAACCAGGGAGGAAAACAAGACCTCAGATAAAGTACCACCACAGAGGAGGTCACAATCTCCAAACCCCAAAGCTACCCACACAGGTATGTGCGCATCCAAGCACGCACCCCCCGCACACGCGCACACGCGCACACGCGCACACGCAGGAAGGAGTGAGCATGGGCCCAACGACGTCAGAGCAGACTTTCAAGAACCTCGGATATCACAGCTAGCTGATGGCTACAATATCCAAACCACACGAAGCTCTTGCTGAGCGGACGAGGGAGACAAGGTAAGACATGGCCTTTGCAGCAGAAAGAACGTATAATCTAGTAGGAAGATAGAAGGTGGAAAAACTGAACAATTCCAGGCCGAGTGTCCGGGGAGACCTCGGGGGAGCACGACAGCATGGGGGGCTACAGCGGCCCGCCTGCCCTTCTAGCCCTGCCTCTTCCCGCGGCCACCGCCTGCCCTCTCGTGCGGCTAGGAGCTGTCGGCCCTGCGCTCTCCCCTCCTCGGCCAGTGAGGCCCGGGGCTTGCTTCCCGGCTCACATCTGATGCTCTGTCTCCCTGCACCCACACTGCCATTGGCTCCAGCCCTTCTCTCTCGTCCCCTCGCCACCCCTGGGCTCTGACATCTGTGCATCTACCCACTCTGCCCCCACCTCCGTCCCTAGCACGGCAGGTGTCGGGAAAGGAGCCCCGGAAGGGGCAGGACTCGGGACTGGGAGGTTTCGCCCCGATAAGCAGGAAGGGGAAGGACCTTCAGGGTGCAAGAGAGGCAGATTCCAGACCCCTGACCTCTATAACCATGAACTTCAAAAGAACGTAATGTAATCAACGCTGTGGTTCTGAAGTAAAAGTTAAATTCCAACCGCCCGGATTACTCTGCCTGTGGTATTTAGTGCCACCTCTTCCGCCTCGTGTTCAAGCTCACCTTTGGCAAGGGTTTCTGGAAGGCCTGCATTGCCAGGAGCAGAGGCGCTGCCGTCGTCCAGTTATAATATCTGATGTGGAGAAAAGAAATAGATGTCAAAGACCGAGGCTCGAACTGAAAAATCTCCTAATGTCACGAGAAACAGTCAAGGAAAGCTCTGGAACCCCGGCTGGCTCCTTAATGAGCCCAATGCTGTTGCCAACACCCCGGCCCTCCCCCATTTGCCCTTCACCCTGCTGACCCCACAGCAGCTGCTCTCGGGGGCCAAGCAGAGACTTGCCACACCTCATGGAAAAGGCAACTAGGTACCCCAAGTTAATACCTAAACACCCTCAACTTCCTCTCAGGGGGAAAAGTTTGCTGACAGTCTACAAGAACACCTGCACATCCCCTGACCCCAGACACCGAAGCCTTCACGGGGTAGATAAGCAGTCTATGCTGTGATGCCCACGGACGATGTGGGCCTGCGGCTCACGGGCCAAGGGCCGAGACTGGATGCATTCCACTATAAAATCTAGTATGGGGCCGCCTGGGTGGCGTAGTCGGCTAAGTGCCCCACTCTTGGTTTCGGCTCAGGTTGTGATCTCAGGGTTGTGAGATCGAGCCCCCACATCGGGCTCTGCGCTCAGCAGGGAGTCTGCTTGAGATCCTCTCTCTCTCTCTCCCTCTCCCTCTGTCCCTCCCGCTCATGCTCTCTTTCTGTCTCTAAAATAAATAAATACATCTTTTTAAGAAAAATCTAGTACAGATGAATATTAAAACCCACAAGATTGACAGTTATACCAACCTACCAACTATATAACAACACGGTAATTTGCCAAGAGTGAAGAGATAATAATAAATTTTAACAAAGACTTCATCTTATATATTTCTAAGGTTTACTGTCTGGGTCTCTGCTTTTGAAAAACTGAAATGCAAACAGTACCATGAGGCAGTCAAAATGACTTTCAAGAGGAACCTACTTATTCCCGATCTTCACCACAAGATTGGGGTCATCAATGAGAGCCGGGTTGTCCACAAACTGTTGATACGACACGGCTTGTTCCAGAAATGCATCTATGAAAGCAATCATAGGGAACAAGGAGAAAACAGAAGGAATATTTTGTTCAAAAAAACAGGCTTAGGTTTCCCTCACTCATTCACAAGTGTTTTCAGCTGTATAGACAATTCTTCAAACGTATTTGTAAAGGGGCTTGAGTTAGTTTGGGGACAGCGTCTGTGCAGAAATGAAGGGCGGCTGGGGGCAGTCCGAGGACGTGGGGCAAGCGTATGTCCAGGCAGGGAGCAGGTGTGTGGAAAATGCAGTCTCCCTACGCATCTACAGAAGCAGGTGACTGGTAAGTAGATTTAGAAACCAGGCCATGCAGTTTCAGTCACATTCATTGGTGTGAGCTTGTGTCGAGCAAGTACTTAACCTCCCCAAGCCTCGGTTCCCTCGTCTGTAATGTGGGGATTAAGAACCACGCCTGCTTCCTCGGTGGCTATGAGGCTGGGAAGCACAATGTCCTGCCTAAAGCGAGGGCTCACTCCATGTCAGTGGGTGAGGTGCTGGTCACTGTCACGTGTAGGAAGTGCAGAAGACAGCGTGAGGCCTGGCCTCCTGACCCAGCCCCACCACATTCCGGGAGGCAGGAAGGCCGCAGGGGCCGGAGGCCCTGGACCTTAGCCCTGACTCTAGCTTCTGCAACGAGCTCTGGCCAAAGGCTCTGGCCTCCACTCAACATCCCCCATTCAGCTGGCCCTGGCTGGAGCCTTGATGAGGGTTCTGCCCACCTCTCTGGCTCTAGTTTGTCCCCACTCCTTCCCTAAGGGGGTGCAATATACCCTGAATGGAACCAAAACCCAGCAGACCCTGGCCACCGGGAGTCACCCACGTCCAGTAGAAAAAGACCCCTTGGTCAGGACGCCAACCCAGACTGTCCATGGCATGTACCTTTGGAATCCTAATTCATACCGCTAGGTACTCTCCTCAGGGGCTCCTGGTCGTGGGAATCTGGCCTCATCTGTATGAACCCCCGTGAAAGGACACTCAGTGTGCAAGTGTACCAGAGAGGGGGAGCCATCAGACACCAGCCTTCTCACACCTCTTCCTGGCCCACAGAGTGTGCTCACCTCTTCAAGGCCCCAGAGTGGTTGGTGATCGAGATTTGGAAACAACGTGGCTGGTTATTAGAGGGGTGGGGGGCTTAGAAAGACCTCCTGTGATGGACTAAACCAGCTGGATCACATTAAGGAACTTAATGTTCAGTTCAGCACCAGGTGATGGACTAGCTGGTTCAGGTTCCAGAATAAGGGGCCCCAGCTTTTGTGTGAGAAGAACTTCACAAAGCCCTGCGGGGACTTCGGAATAGACAGGAGTCTAGAGTGGCAGCTCAGGGCTGGAAGGGCAGAGGGCGGCTCCCGAGTCGCAAGGGGATGAAATGCACAGCCTCACCCCTTCCCGGCTAGAAAAACAGACCATTGTTGGGGGCGGGGGGGCGTGATGAGAAAGAGAGAACGGTGGAGGTGGGAGAGGTGGGAGAGGGCCACTCAGGGCCACTAAGACCACCCGAGGAATTCATCAGTTGGTGATGGCTGATGCATCCATTGGGAGTCTTGGGGCCACCTCACCACGTAGCTGTCACGAGACACTGGGAAACCATCGTTCTGGATTTGACGGACACTACAAATTAACTCGCCACTGACACCAAGCCTATGAGCACCCTTGAGATCCAGCTGGCAAGCGCGCCTGAACGTGCTCAGACTCAGACGTCCCTCCCTCCCCAAGACCCCACAGCCTTTCTGACACTTCCGGTGCCCTGTGTCCCCATAACCCTGACACTCCCACTGGGCTGCAGGCTCCGGAGGGCACCTCTGCAGGACAGGCACAGGGAAGGAGACACACATCACGCTCAGCAAACACGCCCCGCGACAAGCGGCCCCGAAGCCATGTGTGAACAGAGCCCTCGGGGCAGCCAACTGCAAGCCAGCAGCACTTGGGCCGTGAGCTGCAGCGAGTCGTCTGTGCTCTCGCGAACCCGGCCAAGTGAACAGCGACTTTGGACATGAACTAGAGGAGCCCAGGCTTCCGGACGTTCTGGCCATTGGCCACACGAGGGCGCTCGTGGCCCGAAGACCGGCTCCAGGGCCAGGCTCCCAGGCGGTACCTTTGGTTATCTCCCGATGGTCGCTGAGGCCCCCGCACAGGGAGATGGCGATGGATGGCAGGTCCCTCAGGCTGTCCGACGTGCTCTCCACGCCGCTGTCGATGCCAGAGCTGCCCACAGACTGTGGGGACTGGTTGGCAGACCGGGCCCCGTTGTCGCTGGCGTGTTTGGAGAGTCCAGAAGGATCTCCGCTGGGAGAAGGAAGAGGGGAGATGTTCTGACATCACAGACAGCAAATGGCTCCCGAGTAGTGAAGGAGCTCATCTCAGGACCGTGACAAAGACAGACAAATGAAATCAACTACCTTGGGAGAGAAGCAATTATTTTAGCCTATTGTCCTCCCCGTGTCGCCTTCCAAGCCTACGTGAAACGAACGGCAGGGAAAGCACGCTGTCCTCAGAGGCCACGGATCTCGCCACCACCCTCGGGGGCCATGGGAGAATCTCTCCTGGGGAGGGACAGGGCTGTGCAGCTGCCCCCTCTTGGCCACTGAGTGGGGTTGTGGGCCACCACCCCCCGCGCGCGACTGTGGTGTCTCCCCGGCAGCCAGCCTCGGGGCCTGCCTTCCTGTTCGGAAGGTGGGAAGCCAGCCACACAGAGATGGCCACACACGTGTCTCCAGAGAAAGTCCATTATTTACTGGCAGCTTTTCACAGTAAAATCCGAGCCTCCCTTTTCTTACTCACCTTCCAATCAAATATAAGGGGGGAAAAACCAGACTCACACAGATTAACACAGAAAATGATACGAGGAATAAAAAGAAATTTTACTTTTTGGGAAAATACAGGGCAGCCACTTCAGGATCCATATCTGTGAGGTCATCCAAGTAGACGCCGTCAGCACCAAGATGCCTGCTTCGTTTGTCTGAAAGAGCAAACGGGTCGAGTCAGAGCCCTGGTCTTCCAGGGACTTGTGAGTAGCTCCGGAAAGCACTTAAACAGAATGTGCAAATTTGCTCCAAAGTGTCCCCACTGGCCCACGAATACACGAGCTGGAGGCCGGCAGCGCGGCAGGACTCCGGAGGCCGACTCACCCAGCCTGCGTGCAACCCCACCACTGCCAAGAGCGTGCCCCTGACCGAGTTACACGACCTTGCCGGGCTCCGTCCCCCATCTGTGAAGTGCCTGACGTGTACTGAGCACTCAATCTATTGAAGCGACTGCCACCATCATCATTCAATGATGAAAGCTTTCATTAAGCACGTCCTGGGATCCATAGTCCCAGGCCCGGGGGCCTACACGGCGCGCGGGCGGTCACTGCACACCATGACCGCGGACTTCCTGTTTGCTTCTGCCAGAGAACTACGCCACTGGTTCACACAAATCTAGAAAGCTGCACCACACCACGCGGTTAACTGAGCAGGCTTGACGTCACCCCTCCTGACGTCACCCCTCCTGACGTGCCACCGTGTGTATTCCACCAGCCTTACGGAGCAGTGACTATTCTGAGCACAGAGGAAACAAAGGTAAACCAGACCAAAAGGTTCTTGATCTCATAGAGCACATATATTCTAGTAGGGGAGTTCCCGGCAAAAAAAAATATAAACAAGTGATCCCCCGAAATAGTGATATGCAGCATGCAGAAATTAAAACCAGGCAACGTGCTAGACAGAAACTGGGGGCAGGGCATGAGGAGACCAGGATTAGCTCAATAATCAACTTCCTCCAGAGCCCCAAGTGGGTGAAAAAGACTTCATGCCTCTGGATCTTAGCGCCCCAATCTAGAAAGTGAGGGGGCTCATGACACCCCCCCGCCCAAGGGTTCCTTCGGTCTGATTCTATAATTAAATTCTGCTAACATCTTCAGCAGAAAGCTGTCCTGGTCCGGCCTCCCCCTTGACGCACTAGGGACCTCCAAGGGAAGGATCGGGAACGTGCAGAGCACCAAGTCTACACAGAAGGAGCTGGGGCGCAGCGGCCTTCCCACCTTTTTTCCTGGAAGGAGAATCTGTCTTGCTTGCCGTCGGGGCTACGCTGGCAGAGAGGGATTTGGGTTCTTCGATCGTAGGTAAAGGCGGGGCTGCCGCCCCCAAGGCCTCGACATCTTCTTCATTCACCAACTGCATCTCCGTGGGAGGCCTGCCTGACTCTGGAACGGGCAGCACGGGAGGCCTGGCCAGGGTTGGCGACTGGTCACTAAACGCATCTGAAGACTCACTCTGGATGGTCTGAAAGTGCATCTTTTCACAGATTTTTCTACTGTTTAACGGGCTGCAGTCTTTCATCTTGTGTGGAGAGGACTATGTCGAAGGGGCAGAGACAGACAGACAGACAGACAGACAGAATGGTCAGAGCATGGGCAAAGAGAAAAAAGGAGTTAACTGAAGAAAAAGTTAACCCATTAACAATCTGCACAACTGTCTGCCCATTTCGCAGAGAGACAGTTAAGCCTCAGGAGTCACCCGGTGGTTTCCCTTCTGCCAAAAGAATCTAAACAGAAGGATACCAGTTCCAAAGCAAATGAACTTTCATATAAAACATCAACTGCCAAAGAGAATGAAGTGGGATCGGTAAAGGCCAACAAACAGAAGTAGCTCAAGTACTCAATGTCCATCCATAGAACGGGAAGTTACTCACAGGATGGGTAGTTCGCAGCAATGACAAGTGAATTACAATGACACATAATAGCATGATGACGGCTGCCAAGCTCATCTCTGCTGTGAGAGGCAGGAGGACATTTATCCTTCTGGGGGGGAGCAGTTGGAGCGGTACCTGCAAAGGGTGGGGCTTCCAAGTGGCTGATTAAGCCCTGCTTCTCTCTGGGTGCAAGTCCCGTGAACACATTCGCAGTGCGAAAATGTACCGATCTGTGCACTTACGATCCGGGCATTTCTCTGTACACATGCTATGTTTTAATAAAGTTTACCCCCAAAACTAAGTGAATAAGTGGTTGGTTCACATAAGTGGGAAATTAGCATTTCTGATTCTACTTCTCCAAGGAGTGTCCAGTTAGGGAAAAGATTTATCCGAACAAAAACCAAAATGCAATTTCTGGGGTTGGAGGGGAGAGGGAGGGTATTCATTCCTGTATTCGATCTCACGGCTCTAGCACAATGAAAACAACGCTATGGCCCATCTGTGGTTGGAAGCGTTTTGCCAGAAGAAGTGATGGGTTAGCACTTCACTTTCATGCCACTTCTCCAGCAACAAATGACCTGAGCTTGTAAAGACGGCTGGCTGGGTCAGCACTACAGCTTGTGGGCAGAGAAATCAGTGTTGTCCACAAAAGCTAAATACAACCCAGAAAAGGAGAGCATCCACAACTCTACCTCAACAGATCTTCCCTCCATAGAGTTGCCCATCGGGATTCTTAATAGGAATGCTTTCAATGTTCACTCATTCATTCATTCATATTACAAATATTTACTGGGGATACAGGAAGTTGGAGCATCTTCTAGGAGCTTTACAATGTTAGAAAAAAATTTTATAGTAATATATTCAAGATTCTTTTAATAGACTGCAATATGAAACAAAATTTCGTGAAAGAAAAGATTGTGCCCGTTTCATGTTTTTAGAAACTATCTTCGATGTATGGCAGGACTGAGGGGGAGAAACGTACCTTTGCTGCCTGTGGCAATTCTCCCCAAAGCCAAAGCATTTCTAGGTTATTCTTCTGCATCGTCCTATCGGTGGCCTTACTGACCAATTCTGAATCGCTTTTAGGTGTTGAAGGTCGAGAACCTGAAGGACTTAAGAAAAACACAAATCCATGATTAAACTGGGAAGAGAAACTTTTTAAGATGTTTTTTGGTCCAGAATTCTATGGTTCAAACAGCCCAGAAAATGCACACAAGCTTCGTGACATTCCCCTCTGTGGCCACCAGGGGTCCACAGAACACACAGCCAGGTGGAAGGAGCTCCCAATTTGGGTAACCTATTCCAACCTGCCCCCCAGTTCCAGGTAAAGTTGAGAAGAGGCATGTAGAAAGGAAAATTAAGGAAAAGAGAGATGAAAGTAGAAAGGGAAAAAAAAGTTTGTTCTCATCTCCAAACCACCCATCCTTCCCCACCTCACCCCAAGCTCCCCTCTCCTGCGTTCTCAACTTCCAAACCGAGTCTGTCAGCTCTCAGTGCAAAGGGGGTCCTGCCTATCTCAGACACGCACCCATTATATTCTATTTTTAAAATATTTATGAATCTGCACTGGCTTCAAAAACAGGGAAACTGCATCATGTGCCAATTTTGCCGCAAATTCCAGATGCCAAGAATAAACTCAAACTCCCTAACGTGGCAGGAGCCTCTATGTTGAGATTTCATTAAATACTCTATCTTCCAGGAATACTTCAAAGATCCACCTGTTGGCTAAGGCTTGTTCTGTAACAACGTATCACGAGGCTTAATTCTCAGGCCAGCTTTTAAGTGGTTGTAACTTGTGTTCTCGTCTCTCCACCTTCCCTATTTCTACTCTTTAGACCTGAACGAAGTTTTCCCTCTGTCCAGCCAGAGTGACCGGCCAAGAGTAATCAACTTGTCTACAAACTTCTCACAGTCTCCTAAACAACATCTGGATGAGAAAATACATCCATTTAATCTCTCCCTGCCTTTACTCTCTCGCACCCTTTCCCCCAGAGTAAGACGACGGTGTTACATGACGCGGGGGACAAAGCCGCCATGTTTTCCTTTCGCACCCCCTTCCACAGACCTCACACTCTCCTGGATCCCCGCTCACCGTCGTGCTTGGCCTCACAGACCTGTCTGAGTTAGATTTCAACTCCAGCTGAACATAGCTTCCTGTCAGGACAAGGAGCAGGCAGAGATGAAACCAATAGGGACCCTGAATGGCTAAACTGGGCCCAGATCTCTTCAGTCCAGCCATTTGGACCAAAGAGATTGACTGCTCTCTCTCTGTCCTCCATTTCACACCAAGGTGCTCAGAGGCTGGTTCATCGCCCGTGGTGCCCACGGCCCACCAAACCATCTAGGTGGTACGTGGCTACAGCGCGGCCCTCACGCTTTATTTTGCCATGTGTGGACAGGAGGACCCTGAGGCAGCATATCGTGGGGGTGTATACAGTGGGACAGCTCTCCCAACACACAAACACGCACACACACCCTGTTCCGCCCCATGGGAAGTGGTCCCACAGGAGGAAGACTGAGCGCCCCATACGTCTAGGCGGTAAAGTGCTCATCGCCTCCCAACCTCCCTTGCTCCCTCTAGCCCTGCACAATTACAGGAGGGTCACTGCCTTCCTGGCACTGGTGTGTCCACAACCGTGACCTGAATCCATTTTTTCTCCAGAGTCATCGCAGAAAAAGTCCACTGTAATTGGCTTCCTATCCTCAACAGCATTGCACCCAAACCTCAAATCACTGGTTTAAAAGGCTCCTGCTGTTACATTTTACCACAAAAAATATAATTTCTATCTTGTGGAACAATGAACTGTCTTACCCTCTGCACTAAAGTCAGTAAAGCCCGTTAGAGCTTTTCTGGAGCAGGGGGTCAGCACACTTCGTCTGTGAAAGGCCAGAGACTGAATACGCCAAGCTCTGTGGGTCATGCGATCTTTGTCAGAAGTGCACAATTCTGCCACAGTAGCACAACAAAGTGGCCACAGACAATACGTGAACGAACCGGCTGTAGTCCCATGAGACCACGGTTGGCCCACCGGCTGTGGTTAGCCAACCCCAGCTCTAGAAGAAGGCGAACGCTGAGCACAGGTCTCGTGCGGCGCCAGCTCCAGAACACCAGCTGTCCCGATCCTTGCACAAACACCACAAGCCCCAAGTTCCCACAGAGCTATTCAGGTTTGCAAACTCATTCATAGAGAAACGAGCCCTGTGTGGAAGTCACGAGCTCGGAGTCCCACCTCTCACGCCTGATACGCCACCGGGATAAAGGGCAGTACGTGGGCAACACCAGCCTTTGTCAAAAGGATTCTGGATGCAAATAGACACGCCACGTTCTGCGGGATTCAGACTGACAGAAGGTGAGTCGGGGAAAGGTCCCCCAGTGCTGGGTGTGAATCAGGAGAAAGACGGTGGTCCCGAAGTTTCCTATTATCACATATGAGACTTTTAAGGTCAAGGGTTGTTCAAAAAAGTAAGCTCACAAGGTCCGTGATGGGTTTTTGTAAATAATGCACTTATTAACCACGTGATAGTTTTCAGGAGTTTGCCAGTCCCACGTAGGCAAGTTAGTTTTAACTATTCACAGCTTAGTTTACCTCCTTTCAAAATGGCCTTTCCTCTGTACGTGTAACCTCCAAATGAAGCACATCCTGAGAGGTGGCTCTTTAATCAAAAAGAAAAACAGTTTCCCATGCAGAAGTCAATCAGAGCTTCATTTGTTAAAGTTTATAAACCATGTACGTCCACCATGTAGCTTGGAGTGTGGACGACATGGAGGGAATGGAGGCAGGAACCTCAGAGGAAAATATAAACCTACGACCCTAAACCTAAAGATCCACCCTAGGCTACGCCCCAAAATTCCATTTTAGAAATGCTGGGGCAACAGGATTCCATTATTCAGACAGTCTAAGAAGCTAATTAAAGAGCTATAATAACTCCCCTTATACGAAAGATCTTATAAACTTATATGTTGAACAACCCTAGACACAAAGCAAAAGTCATATTACCAATTTTTATTTCATTATTCTGTTTTGCAAAGCACTCCACAAAATTAGGAAGAGCTATATGCTTAGCCATAATAATTTCCAGAGAATCAAATTTAGTCGTGGAAAAAAAAAATCTAATAATCTACAAATGCTTAAAATCAAAGGCAAAAAATCATCTCTATGTATTTCCTTCATAAGTAATTTGGTTAGTCAAGTAGATTTGTAAGAGTTAGATCAAAGGTTTCACTTATACAGGCTCTACGTGTTTTCCACGTAAGTAATTTGGTCAGTGATAAACAGACTTGTAAGAGTTAGATCATAGTTTTTATTATCGAAGACATCCCAGTGGGGAAAAGAGCCCCTCTACCTTTCCGAAGCATGGAAGTGGGAAGACTGTGGAGGGCAAGAGCTAGAAAGGCCTCCCTCGGCCGCAACCACCAAGCGGGGGGCAGTCCTTTGGCAATCTATCGGGCTACTGGATACCACGTGATATACATTAAAAGAAAGAAAAATCATAGGTCAATTAAATTGAACTTCATATAAATTCTTTGACTACTCTCCACAGTAACATTTGTAAGAAAATGAACATAGTTAGGCATCTGACAAGAGCAGAACACTCTCTGTTGAAATCACTCAGAAATCAACATGAATTTTTTTGAACCACAAGAACAGGAAACTGCCAAAAGACTCATTTCACTTTCTATTTCATCCATATGGGCCATAAAAGATTGCTGTTCTCTGGTCAGAATTTAGTGCTTAATCAAACTACATTCTCCAAAGAATTGATCGTTTCTGCTGCCAGTTGTCTCTTTAAAGAAAATACATAATTCCAAGTATGGAAATGTATCTATTTATCCTAATTTGTCATTGCACTTGACAGCAGTCAGACCCACACGATGTGACAGAGTCGCTATTCTGGATTCACATAGCAAATCATGAAAGACCGGGGAACATATCCAGGGTTGTGTTTTAAACATTTATTTGAAGCTCTTAAAATTAATGTAGAGTGTTTGAACAGATTTTTCAACCTGATAGTGGTTTTTAACCATCCCACGTAATTTTCTCCCTAAAGTACTGTCTTTTTCCCTCCTTAGGGTGCCTTTCCACAGACCTAGGGAGACGATGTGGGAGGTTCCAGAAAGGCCCAGTATCTGCACTGTCCATTATGACAGCCACCAGCGGCCCATGGCTATCGAGCACATGAAGTGTGACACATCCAAACCGAGGTGGTCCTTACACGTGACATACACAATGATCTCAAAGACTTAGTATGAAAACAAGAACGTGAAATATCTCATTAAGAACTTCGTGATAACGACTTGATGATATTTTGGATATGCTGGGTCAAAGGAACTCCATCATCAACGTGAACTTTTTCAGTTTCTTTTCACCCTCTAAGGCTGGCTGCTACAAGACTGTAAATGTCCTAGGTAACCAGCATTCTGTTTCTGTTGCATGGGGCGGGTCTGCTGACAGACCTCCACAAGGACACCTCCCAGGCCCCCAGCCCCACCCTGGCGGACTAACACTCGCTGTCCTGGTCCTGGCTGGAACCAGGCATGGGACCTATCTAGTTCTCTCGGACTCGGGCTCCAGCGCACGCTGCTCACTGTGCTGTCCCACTGGCGAGATCACTCTGGTGAAACTGAACGAGGAGTGGTATTGGGGGGACTCTGGCTTTAGGTGGGGAGCCTTTGCAGCAGGGTTTCTACACTTGCACTGCAAACCACAAGTACATCTAAAACATGAGGAACAAGAATGATCCAAGGTTGGGGCGCCTGGGGGGCTCAGTCGGTCAAGCGTCTGCCTTCAGCTCAGGCCATGATCTGGGGGTCCTGGGATCGAGCCTCGCATTGGGCTCCATGCTCCGCTGGGAGCCTGCTTCTCCCTCTCCCTCTGCCCCCCACCCACTGCTCATTCATTGTTCTCTCTCTCAAATAAATAAAATAAAATCTTAAACAAAAAAAAGAAGAATCCAAGGATGTCCCTGTCACTAAGATCGGTGTTTGTCAACCTCTCTCCTTTTTAGCGCACCTCCGGACAGCTGAGGCATCCCCCCACCCCACCCTGCTGTGGTCCTCCCTCCTCCGTGAAACTTGAACACCACAGATGGACTCTGAATCTGCTTATGTGTGAGGCCCCGTGGAGGCCACAAGCCATTATAATATCTAAGAATTCTTCGTTGCCTAAGAACCAATTTTTGTCCCGATGGGGGTGATACGGTCCCTGCTGAGAACACTCGGTTTCTATCTGTCCCCGCCCTAGTCCTTCTGAGAAGGGCTCCGAAGGGGTCACATATTCTCAGAGGTCTCACTGACTACAAGTCTCTGGGATCTTCAGGACGGCAATCCGCAGCCTGAGCAGGTCTGGTTCTCCAAGTTTATACCCGATTCTAGGGCAACATCAGAGTTATACTAAATATTCCTGATTTCAGCAGAAGGGGTTAAACATGGGGCGAAGGCATCATTCTAACAGCCCAGAACCATCTTGGTGGCTCCTGAATCGTACTTGAGGGCTAAGTGTCAAGAAAGGCTCGGCCACCTGTTTTCTCCTGCTGACAATTAGCCCTGAGGAACCACAGTGGTTTTGCTTTCAAGGTCACCTGTGGGGAGTGAAGAGCCAGATATGCAGCTTGATTATGGTATCAGAAGTTTATGGTCTGCACATGTCCTTTTTCAATCCTGATCTGTACCTCCTACTCGAAACTGCATTTTTTCGCTTTTTACTTATATTTCACTATTTTATTAGACACGTTTCCTGTCACTGACTTTAAATCCTCTGGACCGGGGTGAGTGAATGCACACACTTCCCCCAGCAACTTACCTGGCGCTGGGTGACCACTCTCTATCAGAATTAGGGTACGATGCTGACTGAGGGTAAGTCATGATGGGGGAAGGGCTTTCTTTAGAAACATCTTCTTGGAATGCAGGTATATCGTTAGGAAGAGTTCTGGAGGGAAAACAAAACAAAAAAAAAGACTAACATCAAAGAACTATTAGTGATTATTAGTGATAGATTCACAGTAAAGGCAAGTTTCCCTTTTATCTTGATTATCTCTCTAAGTTCATTGTAGATAAACATGATCTCTTTCTGACCCACCCACACACATTGCAGGCAGAGGAAAAACATGAGACACAGATACACAAAAATGTGTTCGTGCTTTGGCTGGATTATTAACGTAAAATGACTGTATTCAAGCCTCTGGGCTGATAGAAGTGCACAACGGTGATCCTGCGGCCCCGAAACTGGGCCCAGGAGGCTGGAAAGTCTTACTGTGCACGGGTAGGGCTGCCGAGTAACTGAATGACCACACACAGACCATGCTTCATCTGGCAGAATAAATAAATGATCTAAACCAAATGATTCTTATAATTACAAAATGACTGCAAAGCTACCTCATTTCAGGTAGAAAGCATCCATTAAAAAAAAAAACGATTCGCTCTTTCAGTCACACAGAGGCCATCTATCCATACTTTTGATGTTCCCTGAAATATCCGTCACTAAGTTCTGGAATTAAAAGCCATGAAGGGATGGCAACTATAATAAGCCCAACCACCAGTTTCTGAGCCTATAGCTGATTAGAGGCTATAGTTAGAAAAAGTGACATTGCCAATTTGCCTGTATTTTTAGCCAAGTGGGGGAAAAATCCTATTTTGGATAATGAAGCAGAGGGATACTCCTGATGTTCGTTATCCCTTCTTTATGTTAACAAGATACAAAAATAATTATCAAAAATTATACTGAATTTTAGGGGTGCCTGGGTGGCTCATGT
Organism: Neomonachus schauinslandi; assembly: GCF_002201575.2. Taxonomy (NCBI): domain Eukaryota; kingdom Metazoa; phylum Chordata; class Mammalia; order Carnivora; family Phocidae; genus Neomonachus; species Neomonachus schauinslandi. The sequence continues at coordinate 8,640,782 of NC_058412.1, read as the reverse complement.
GGTTAAGCGCCCGACTCTTGACTTCGGCTCAGGTCCTGATCTCAGGGTCGTGAGATCGAGTCCTGCATCAGGCGCTGTGCTCAGCAGGATGTCTGCTTGAGATTCTCTCTCCCTCTGCCCCTCCACCCCCCCTAAAAAAAAAAGAAAAATTATACTGAATTACATAAAGATCTGAAATATCAAGTATACTTTACAAATGAGTTTTGACTTTTAAAACCGGCCATTTTCACTAAAATAGTAATACACAGAAACTAAATTTCAGCACCCTGTTAAAAGCAAAGAAAAGTTGAGCAAGACGACCATGAAACCTCCGGCCTAGTCAACACTGAAAAGGAAAAGTCTGCTTGGAGAAAAAACTGGTCACATTCCACATGTACTTGTAACCTGAAGGCTGTCACAGATCAGTCCCCAGCCACACATCAGCCCAACGGCCGGGTCCACAGTCGGGGCCCAAATAAGAGCAAGCAGGCTCTGAAACAACAGTTTAGTGCATGAAGTATTAGTTTGCTCACTTCTCTGTCCCTTGGCTCTGTCCTGGATGCTGAAGCGACCAGACGAGGAGGTCGGGTCCTACCAACTGCCTTGTAGTTGTAAGCTACCTCAGATCTTTATGCTCCTTGAGGTTGGGTCCACAGAGTTCTAAAACTCAGTCTAAAATGCATTCACATAAGAATAAGGAATAGTGGGGCACCTGGGGGGCTCAGTCGGTTAAGCATCTGCCTTCAGCTCAGGTCGTGATCCCAGGGTCCTGGGATCAAGTCCCACGTCGGGCTCCCTGCTCAGCAGGGAATCTGCTTCTCCCTCTCCCTCTGCCCCTCCCACCTGCTCCTGCTCATGCTCGCTCTAATAAATAAGATTTAAAAAAAAAAAGAAGAAGGAATACTGGGGGGGGGGGGCGGTAGGAAAGAGTTTGTAAGAATCATCTCAAAGAATGACTGCACCCCGACACAGATCTCGCCTTTCATGCACATTTACCTACTGCCGTCCAGCGGGTCGGCCTGGTCGTCCGAGCTCATCTCTATGGGAAACATGTCCTCATCCTCAGAGGTGTTCATGTTGTCGTCTCTTTTCAGGGTGTCCAGCTGGGACTTTCTCCTCCTTTTCCTTCTCTTCTTCACTAAAGAGCCGCTCGAAGGGGCCTCACTGGGAGGTAAGGCCTGGGCTGATGCGCTGGGGTCCAGGTTTCTGATCCTGTCTACAGAGCTCCTTTTCAGCTGACACTCCATGCGCGACCCTCCCTCTGACAGGATAGGGGAGGTGGCCAGGTACATGGGGATCGCTTCCTAAAGGACAGAAAATAGTTCTCGAAGAGTCTCGCTAGTTTGGGTTTAAGGAGCAGGGGGATGCCAAAGGCCGGCCGGTGGTCCTTTAGGAGCACGAGCGCCCTTGGGGAGGGCCACGCGGGGCAGGGGGACTAACGGTCACAGCCACCACGGCTGGAGGCACAGGGCCAGATCGGACAGCCAACCACGAAGTCAACAACGCATTCAATGCCATTTTGTACTGAATCCTGCATTTTCATAATTGTAACAAAGCGAGGTAATGAGTGATTTCGGGCCACCCAGAGTCAACTTTGTTTGAACTCTCCAAAGTAAAGAGGGAAATGAGCTTTGAGTCATCACATTACCTGGGAACTGGACTCAATTTGCATTTCAGTGTGTGAGGGTGGGTAGGTGCGAGGAGGGTGAGTGTGTGTGGTGGGGTGTGTGGGTGTGTGTATGTGTGCGTGCACGTGACTGCATGTAAAAGAGAGAATGTGTATGCGTTTTTTAATATGCACTGAATTAAGATGACAGTAATTAAAAACAAAAATACAGCTGACAGCTCTCCATCCCAAATGCCTGCCTACACCAGAGGGCATCCAGGTATACGGCCGTTGAATAATTAGATCCTGACTCTCTTCTTAAAAAGGAAAAAATATATGGCCTGTCCATTTAAGTTATTTAATAATGATCTACCAGTTTTTTAAAAACTATAACAATCATTTTATTAATGACTTATTTATTATGAGCCACTTGGTAACAGGAAGTAAAGAATATATACAAAGGAGAAGAGAGAAACAGAAACCGGCTCCTGACCCTTTACAGTGGTTTCGAAAACACCCAAAGTGCTGCAGGTATACAATGAACATCTGAAAGACCAAGGCTTAGGCTGAGAGGTGAGAGGTCATCTTGCCCAGCTGCTCAATGGGCCAAACAAAGAAGAAATACCGACAGTGCTGACAGGGGGTTAAGAGCAGAGGAGAGTCCAGACTGGATAGGGAGGGGACAGACCTCCACAAACGGAGGGGGACTCCATCCTGGAGCAATCTGGTGATGAGGGACACAGGCTTCCCCAACTTCCAGCAGCCTTCCAGGGGCAGCCAGGGGCATCTGTAAGGGGCAGAACATACTCTGGACTCTGAAGCCCCGTCCCACCCACAGACACCCTGAAAGCCAGCGGAGCAGGCCCAAGACCCTGCAGCTTCCATGGAGGCCTCGCCCAAAACACTTCTTCAACTCCCACAGCGTACAATCTGTCCACAGCTAAGGGACAGCAGAAATTTAAAAGGCAAGTATCCATTTGAGATGGAAAGAATTAATAATCGCGAATGAACGATTCTCAGAACCTTGCCTTTAAATAGGGAAGTAATTACAGAAGAGGTAATTACAGAAGATGGGGGCACAGGATGAGGATGCTGGTCCTCCTGTTATGTCACACCTTTGGGGACACCAAAAAGAACAACCTGGGACGGTTTTATTCTGAAACTGAAACTATGGGGTCCGTTTTCGAGCCTGGAGCTATTTAGAGCTATTCCTTTTGAATCACGCTATCTTCCCGTACAGCAGCTAGTCTAAGTGGATTCTCATGAGGAATACAACACAGGATCCCTTCCACATGGCTTTCTCAAAGAAGGAAAGAGTGAATGCTCACAGCGGCATTATTCCTAACAGCCAAAAGGCAGACACAACCCAAATGTCCATGAACCCACAAAAGGGTAAAAAATGTGGTGTGTGGATACCACGGGCAATGATTCAGCCCTACAAAGGGATGAAATCCTGAGCCCGGCTACGGTATGGGTGAGCCCTGATGACTTTATGAGAAGTGAAGGAAGCCAGGCGTAAATGACAACATACTTAGGACTGCATCCGTGTGAAAGTTCAGAACAGGGAAATCTAGAGAAACAGAAAGTAAAAGAGTAGTTGCTGAGGGCGCAGGAAGGTGACGGGGTGGGGTCTTGGGGAGAGGTAAGTGATAAGCTACAGGGCACCGGGTTTCTTCTTGGGGGGATGAAAATGTCCTAAAATTGACTGTGGCGACATACCTTAGAAGACTGAAAACCACCGAACTGTATACTTGAAACACAGAAACTCTATGGTAGACAAGCTATATCTTTAGAGAGCTGTTAAAAGTTTTTTAAGTAATAAAAAATGACAGTGACTTGGTCACTCACTGCACAAAAACTAGAACACTCAGCCCTCTGAGATTCGACACACCAGTGTAACCCGTATGCTTCGGACAACAGCTCAGATGTGATTCGGTTCCTGTCTCCTTGGAAACAGTGAGCACGCGGAAGCAGGCCAGGACTGCGGAGTCTTGCTTGTGTGGACACGGCTCGCACCCACCCTGTCAGGCTCACAGATCCCCGGTCCAGATTAACAGCCACGCTTCTCTGCTGCGATGGTCTCCACCACCCAGCACCAGTGTTACTTCTCTACACACACTTCCGCTGGGCCCTCGAGACAAGCATTGCTCAAAATTCAAAACTAGAAAGTCACAGTGACCGCCCACAGCCTTCCTTACCTGATCATTATCAGTCTCTTGAACAAAAAATGCTTCTCCATTATCTCCCAATTTCATGTGCAAATCCACGGATTCCCCGTTGATTTCTATGTCAACCTGAAGGAAAAAGACACTTCACTAAAACAGGAAACCTCACAGGGGATGCCATGTCTTTACATAGGCATCCTTTAATCACATATATCCCAAAATGATCTCACAATTCCACATCCCAATCAATCAACCCATCAGAAATGGAGTCTCCTTGCCCCCACCCCCGACCCCGCGCCCGGGGAGGCTGGTGATGGCCCCAGCCAGCAGAGTGCTGTAGGAGAGGCTCTATGAATTTCCGCGGCTCCTTTCCTCTGGAGAGGCTCACCCTGTATCCGGCTGCCATGTTGTGCGGCCACCCAGGCCACATGCTGAGGCCACGTGTAAGCACCCTGGCCAACAGCCTCAGCTGAGAGCCCAGCCAGGAGCCCCCGGCCGCACGAGTGAGCGCCCCTTTAGAGCGGGTCTTCCAGCCGAGGCTCCAGATGGCAGAGGGCAGAGAAAAACTAGCCCTGCTGCACTTGGTCTGAATTTCTGACTCACACAACCCGTGAGCTTAATAACTAGTTGAGTTTTGCCCCTATGTTTTGGAATAATTTAACTCAATCCGAGTTAGTACTTGTCAATTCAGTGACCAGACCCTTCCAGCATGAAGCCTCAGCTCCAGAGGCCGAAAGCTCTGTCTAAAGACAGAAACACGAGGGGCACCTGGGTGGCTCAGTCAGTTAAGCGCCTGCCTTGAGCTCAGGTCATGATCCCAGGGTCCTGGGATCGAGCCCCACATCGGGCTCCCTGCTCAGCAGGAAGCCTGCTTCTCCCTCTCCCACTGCCCCTGCTTGTTTTCCCTCTCTTGGGGCGCCTGGGTGGCTCAGTCGGTTAAGCGTCTGCCTTCCGCTCAGGTCATGATCCCAGGGTCCTGGGATTGAGCCCTGCATCGGGTTCCCTGCTCCACAGGGAGTCTGCTTCTCCCTCTCCCACTCCCCCTGCTTGTGTTCCCTCTCTCACTGTGTTTCTCTCTGTCAAATAAATAAATAAAATCTTTAAAAAAAAAAAAAAAAAGACAAAACAGGGGTGCCTGGGTGGCTCAGTCATTAAGCATCTGCCTTCAGCTCAGGTCATGATCCCAGAGTCCTGGGATCGAGCCCCGCATCTGGCTCCCTGCTCCGCTGGAAGCCTGCTTCTCCCTCTCCCACTCTCCCTGCTTGTGTTCCCTCTCTCACTGTGTCTCTCTGTCAAATAAATAAATAAAATCTTCAAAGACACAAACACGATGATTTGCTCTAAAGAGAGAACCTGCCCCCCGCCCCAGGTCACCAGGTCCTATGCTCTTACCACTTTCTCTCGGGAACGCAGGACCCCCATCTTCCCAAAGCGCACGTGGAAAGGGGAGCACTGCAGGCTCCCGTTGGGCTGGCGGACAACGATGATGTCAATACATCCGGACAGGGTGGCAGGGTTCAGCCCCTTGTAGAGTTCCTTCACGGTGACAAACACCTGGCCCGCCAACTGCCCCACGTAATTCATGGTTTGAGTCTAGAAACAGAGACAGACCCACGATCGGTTAATTCAGAGACGGCATCTACCTGGAGCCAGTCCAGATGAGCTCATCATCATTACCCTGGCTCGACTGTGTTCTGCACTGCAATGGGCTCCATGACACCCACCCCCACTGCCCATCTACCCCCACCCCAGTCCGCAAGCCTGCCAACCTCCACCCTGCCGACCCCGGGAAGCCTCATCCCAGAGAGCGCGGGGCTCCTCCCTGCTGGGGCGCCAGCACCTGCTCACAGCACCCTGATGGCCCTTGCCAGCCGTGCCCGGCTCTGTCATTATCTGCAGGTTCTACAGCTACCTCTTAAGACTCTTGAGAAAAGAGACTGTACTTTATACCTCTTAGGATCTAGCCCCCACCACGCCAAATCCAGTAGGTATTCAACAATATTAGTTGGGGAAAAAAATGACTCTTTTTACTTGAGAAGGAAAAAAGCTGACTTTTTATTTGGAATAATTTCCACCCTGGTGTCAGTCTGCCTAATCGGATTCTGCCCCACGGCGGCTGCAGGGAAAGTGCAGGCTCCGCTTCAGTGGGTCTGCCCGGCCAATCAACTGAAGGCCAGTCAGCAAACATCCAGCGTCTACTCTACACCCAGCCTGGTGCTGGCGACACGGAGATAAAAAAGACAAAGTCCCTATCCCCTGAAGGGACTCCCAGGCTCATGAAGGAGACAGAAGGAAACACAGGGAACTAAAATATATGTCAGTGTTGTTCTGTTTTAAGTCGACAGGAGGGGCCAGAGCCGAGGGAGGTGGAGAAGGCCGGGAAGGAGGGCAGACACCAGCAGGGACAGGTGCTCAGGAGCCCGGCCGGAGGGGCTGTGCCTGCCACAGAGAAGATGCAGGGAAGGATGGAGACTTGGAGACACGCTGGGAGGTCCGGACGTTTCTAAGACGCCAGCCTGAAAGGAGGCAGTAAAGAGGAAATGGAGGTGGAGGGACAGTTGGAGTGAGGCTCGGGGCCGGAGACCCACAGTGAGCTGGCGCCATGCTCTGGGCCTCTTCCCACAGCTCTGGCTGCCACAACCGCCTTGGTGCCCGTCCTCACCTGCCCGACTGCCCACCTTGGCAGAGCCCGCCCTCCGGTTCCATGGTCTGGCCCTGCCACGTGCCCCAATGGGACTCGGACTCCTCAGACTGGCCCACAGCCCACAAGGGCCAACCCTGCAGCCTTCCTCCTGGGCACCCCCTGCCCTGGGACGTGCCTGTCCTCAGAGGTGTCTGCCCTCACTCGGGGTACCTGCCTCAGGGTGCAGGCAGCTCGCTTGGGGCTCCCTTCTTGCCAGCCCGCAGATCCCTTCTGCCCCCAGCTTAGCTGCACTCACACGTTGGCCCAGTCACAGCTGCTCCCTTCTCCTCTCTGTGCACTTAACACTTTGGGGGCCTCCTCAGGTTCCACCATCTGAGCATGAAAGGCCCACACATTGTGACTTCCAATCGCTGGATCCCAAGACCTCTCTCCCAACCCTCACGCCCCAATTCTTCAAGGAGACTACCTACCCTACATGGGGGCGCAAGGGACCATGCTGACCCCACCCACTTCGGGTCCCTTACAATGATCCCAGCAACCACCATCTCACATATACACACCTGTCCCTGACCTGTCTGCACAGTTTGGTTCCGTGAACTTTCTCGCTCAGATGTGTCTCTATTTTTTCGTGTGGTTTTCCTGTCACTTGGCAAAGCCAGATTGTCCTTGAGGCCGAGGATCAAGCCTTGTCTTTGCAAGTTGAAAAAACCAAAAACTACCTTTCTTTTTTTTTTTTTAAAGATTTTATTTATTTATTTGACAGAGAGAGACACAGCGAGAGAGGGAACACAAGCAGGGGGAGTGGGGGAGGGAGAAGCGGGCTTCCTGCTGAGCAGGGAGCTCGATGCGGGGCTTGGTCCCAGGACCCTGGGATCATGCCCTGAGCTGAAGGCAGATGCTTAACAACTGAGCCACCCAGGCACCCCAAAAACTACCTTTCATAAGCCTCAGCTCAACCCCTGTGACATAAGCAGGAAGTGATATTAGCACTCCCACTTTAGAAATAAGGAAACTGAGGCTTACAGGTGGTTGATTAAAAGCCCTGCACGCCATAGGCAAACACGAACCGCTGACTCGAGGCTGAGTTAAAAGAGGCGAGAGCCCTAAAAGCAGTGACAAAACCTACAAAGAACACAAGAAAGCCCTCAGTGGCTCATTTTACAATTGTAAATGACACCCTGTGGATTGATGTGCCCGCCTCCCTCAGACAAGCGACGAGCAGACCCTCCGTGAACACGAGCAGAGATGCACACAGGCCAGCCACCCTTAGATGGAGTCGGGCGCCGACCGATGGTGGGTGGTCAAGCTCCCACCGCTGACGCAAGTCACATGGACGCAAGAACAGAAAATCGCGCAACTTCTAAGTCTGTGTGGCCGTGCAAGCTAACTAACTTCAGGCAAAACGGGAGAAGAGACAGTTCCTGAAGAGATGAAAAATGCAAAAAAAGATTCTTTGGAACCCTGATACCTCTTTTTTTGTTTTTAGGGGTTTTTTTTAGTAAGCTTTATGCCCAATGTGGGGCTTGAACTCATGACCCCAAGACCGAGCTTGGCAGGCTCTACTGCCTGAGCCAGCCAGGCGCCAGGAACCCTGATACTTCTTACAGGGAATCATTTTGCAAAAAATACAAATAAACCATCACATCAATGTTAGATGTAGATTTTAACATATGGTGCTTACCGAGAAGTAAGCAGCTAACCCTGCAGCTAAGCACAAGCAGTATGAACAACATCTCTGTACGACTGCTTCCGCATGACCTCGTGCCCCAGTGGTATTCACAACAACGCTGTGGGTACGAGGCCTTTCAGACCAACGAACTAAGGACAAGCAAAAGTGCAATGAAGCAAATGCCCAAGGGCACAGGCCTGGGCCTGAAGCCACCTCTGTTTTGGTTCCACAGCCCCCCTCCCGACTTCATGGCCCTCAGCTGTGGGCCACACCGGTCCCTGACGGGTGACCGTCTCCTGCAGCGAGGCTGAACCCATGCCCTCGCCTCTGCGGCTGCTCACACGGTCCTGGAGGACCCGCCAGCCAACCTATTGTAGTCACAACCAAGAGAAAGCTGGTAACTGGATGGTGTGACCACATGTCTGCATCCCGGCCCCTCATCTGTAAGACGAGGACATCGGCCTGGATGACCCGCAAGATCCAATTCCAGCTCCGACTGCCCCAAGATGAAGCCTGGAAGGGCATCTTTAATAATTAAGCGAAATGGCACTGTGCTCTCTTGTTCTCACAATAAAGCATCCTTCCCCCCGGCAGTGAACAAACTCAAGGTTATTGCGCAGAATCTGAAGATTTCGAAGGTGGCAGGACCCTGGGCTGTTACTCCGATAGCGTTGTTTGAAAGAAATAAGGCCAGAAATGGGAAGTGATGGGCAGCGCTCCCCACCTCGCAGAGATGGAGCTGGACTCTGACTTCCCAATTCCCGGTCCTGGGATCGTCCCTCCGTGCATGCCACGGGATTGGCCTGGTGGAGTTTTCCCACCACAAATAATCGGAAGTTGCTTTGATTATCTTTAGCTACCCGCTCTATTGAACAACTTATCTGCAAATCTGAAAATGCCTCCTCTTGGAAGCAGGGCATCTGTTCCATAATTCTTAATAAATGATGACAGGGTCATGGCCCCACCTGGCAACACGCTCCCGGGAACTCTCCTCAACACCGACAGGGGCTGCTTTAACTGACCGCTGAATGTTTTTTACAAAGAAGACCACCTGGATGGCTACTCTCTCAAGCACAGGAAGAAGCAAGGGTTGGCAAGGCTGGGAAGAAATTGGAACCCATGTGCACTGTTGGTAGGAATGCAAAATGGTGCCACACTATGAATGGAACAGTACAGAACACAGTTCCTCCGAAAATTAAAAATAGAATTACCATATGACCCAGCCATTCCACTTCAAAATATATACCCAAGAAAACCAAAAGCAGCGTCAAAGAGATATTTGCACACCCATACTCACAGAAGCGTTCTCACAATGGCCAAAAGGTGGAAACCACCCAAGCGTCCATCGATGGATGAGTAGATAAACTGTGGTACATACACACAATGGGCTATGAGTCAGCCTTAAAAAGGAAGAAAATTCAGATATACGTTATATATACAACATGGATAAACCCAGAGGACATCATGCTAAGTGAAATAAGCCAGTCACAAAAGGACAAATACCATACGTAGGCTTCTCCTTCTACGTAAACCCCCAGAAACCGGAAGCAGAACCAAGATTACCAGGGGCTGCGGGGAGGAAGGAAGCACAGTTAGTGTTTAATGGGTTAGAGCTTCATTCAGGAGAAGAAACCAAAGCTGGAGCCGGATGGTGATGACGGTGACACGAGAGTGTGAATCTGCTTACACGACGTGTACTGAACTGTACACTTAAAATGATTAGGACAGTAACCATTTCTGTTATGTGTGTTTTACCACCATTTTAAAGGGGTGAGGGGGAATGCTGTACTAACCGGAACTCATTTCAGGAAGGCGACTACTGTTTGCTTGGGCCCAGGAGGCCTGGGACAGGCTTTCCGGGGAGGGCAGTGCCCAGTTCAGCCCCAGCACCTGCTTGGCTGAGGGGCGCAGGCAAGTTGGGGGCAAGCATGGCTCTTCTTCATCTCTGCTCTTCCATGATGTTTTCTAAAGAAGTGCTGGGCAAATACTGGAAGAATACAAGACTAGACCAGCTGGACGCCAGCTCCCAATTTCACTTGCTCAGTTCCGTTGGAAGGAGACGGCTCAAGGAAGAAGCTAATTGGATGTACCTAAAGATAAGAAGCCAGACAAGCCAGCCCGAGAGGCACGCACCTCCCTGCACCTGCCCGTTACTCTCATGACTGCCCTGGCCTCCTGGTGCTCACCACGACACAGGATCCGGCAGTAAAGGCAGTCTTGTGAAGAAGAAAGCATCTTAATTACCTGCAGAGTAACCAAAGTACGACCTGTAAAGAACAAAACAAAATGCTTCCGTATCCAGTTAAATAGCTCTGAGGTCCCGGCTCTGCATTCACGCCATGCCAAATTACTTTTAAATCTGTTGATTTCAATCTCAACATTGGGCAGAAAATGGCTGCTTCCCCTGACAGGGCTTCATTTATCACATGAAACAGGATTCCACAACCTATTTCAGAAGTTTTTCAAGGAGAGATAAGCCAAACCTATAAACACTCTCTGTCTGGCCAAACGAAGGCTCTTTAAACTATGCTGTGGATTTTCAGAGCAATTCTGAGGTTAAGAAACGTGTTAAAAATATATATATATAGGGGCGCCTGGGTGGCGCAGTCGTTAAGCGTCTGCCTTGGGCTCAGGTCATGGTCCCAGGGTCCTGGGATCGAGTCCCACATCGGGCTCCCTGCTCCGCGGGAAGCCTGCTTCTCCCTCTCCCACTCCCCCTGCTTGTGTTCCCTCTCTCACTGTGTCTCTCTCTGTCAAATAAATAAATAAAATCTTTAAAAACATATATATATAATTAATATGTTGTATTATAATCATTTATATATTATTATAATAATTATAATTATATATTATATAATTAATCATGTTATATATTATATTATAATTAATATTAGTATTAATTATATATTGTATTATATATGATTATTATATATTACCCATTTAATACTGAATATTATTACTATTTATTAAATATCCTTAAATATTATGTAATTATAATTATTGTATATGGTTACAATTATATATCATATATACATTTATTATATAACGTATTATGTAATATATAATGTAATATAATATATAGTGTAATATATAATATTAACTAATATATAATATAAATATAATGTATTTCTATAATCAATAATATTATTATATTTTTATATTATATATTATATTATATATTATATATATTATATAATAATATATTAAAATAAATATATATAGTAATATATATAATTAATATATAATTATATGTGGCGTTTTTTAACGTGGTATCTTCTAGCCTTCCGGAAGATTTCTTAGGCTAATTTTCTGAGGCTATTACATCTCATGGGAGTACCATCTTTTCAGATAGTCTTCCCTGAGTTAGAAACTACTACAGTACTTACATTAGAGATAGACAGATAAAACATTGAGGAACATAAAAATCCAAAAGTATATGTCCACCTGGGATTCTGCTTACAACATTAATAATACAGTGTGTTCAACGTGAATTGCATCAACTATTAAATATGAGGACTCGAATTACTTTTGGCTAAGGCTCTTACCTGTCAATTCTGAAATTGCTTGTTCTACTCATTTGATATGCAAGTGGATAAAAGTGATTTTAATTCCCTTTCCAATTCTTTCAACTAGAACGCTATCAAAGGCACGTTATCTTGGAAATAACGGTCTCTCCACCTTAATTTTGTGGGTTTGCTCCCGGGAAATGAAATTGGGTAGGCAACCTCTAAACATGTGCTTCTCTTCTCCCCTTCTCGGAGAAGGCTGAAGGTCAGGACTCCCGCCTTAACCAAGGTCAAAATGAATGCAAAGCTGCCTCAGTGAATACAACCCTCAGAAGCACCATCTTACATCTCACCTGTCCCTCCCTTTCTATGCCCTTCTCTTTAAGAACAGAGTGTCCCACAGGAGTTCCACAATCCCTCCTAAAACTGCACTTCACACTGCCTCCTCCAGGTCCTCGCCTGGCTGTCCTGGATACCTCGTCCATAAACACACCCAAAACAACTCATGGTTTTGAGAACTGAACCTCCTCCTCAGCCCTCCAGCTCAGTGAACGACCTGACTTCCCATCGAGGACAGTGGATGAATGTGAGCCGCCATTTTGTCAGGTGGCTGGACAGACCCCATTGGCCAAGCTGGTCTGTTCCACTGAGGACCGGGAGGAGGCTGGCTCATCTCCGGGCACCCAGCCCCCCACGATGTGCCTGGCCCATCCCAGGGGCCCAGGAAATGTCCGAAGTCATACACGGCCACATTTCTTGACTCCTCAGGCTGTACTGGACTACATTCTTCAATATCTGCCAGGAGCCGAATTTTATTTATTTTGTTTTTCCGTCTATGAAACTAGGTACCTCTGGCATGATTTATTTGAATTAAATCTATATGCTGATGGTCTTCCAAAAGTGAAAGTGCTTTATTGGCTTGGAACACCTCTCCACTGGTACCGTGGGAACAGAGGATGCAGGGTCAAAGCTGCCTCCGTCACGCGTTCCAAATGTATGCCGCGGAGTCAGGGACTGGAGCTCAGAGACGGGACCTCTGGGGACCACTGCGGGAGCCGGGGTGGAGCCGTGGACGGTGGAGGACCGAGTGCGTGTTGTGGAGGCAGCTTCGCTGGTCCTCAGGGCTGTCGGGGCCACACAGGTGCACACAATCCTCTAACGTTTTAACGCGCAATGGCTTGGCAAGCCATCACGTAAAGAGAAATGAGGAACCGAGAGCGAGCTAGGAAAACCCACCTAATGACGCTCGAGTGTGAGCAGAGGCTAACCTCTGATTCCTCTTCGAGAGGACATCCAAAATGAAACAGAATTCCAGGCTCTCTGAGGACACAAACCTCCTGCGTATACAAGGTGAACTTTTTGTCCCTCATCACAGCCCCAAGGCCGAACCTTATTTTCATGAGGCTCTGGGCAGAGCTGCAGGTGCGGCCTGGCTGAGCAGGCCTCGTCCCTGACACCATGGCCAGGAACCCCAGGGTAATGGCTGGAGGCGAGGAGGACAAAATGATGGTGATGGGAAAGACTCCAGTGGGCTTGGAGCACCACAGCGGGTGTCCTCCACCAACTCTGGAGAGGAATACTCTGAAGTCATCAGACCAGCGCCCGCATTCATGCTCCAAACCCTTGACGTATCACTAAGTGAATCCCAGGAAAGGGGCCACGCAAACCTCCACGCTACATTTGTACAGCACTTCACAAGGCACAGAAAACCTTCACGTGAGTGAGCTCTGAGCTCATGTGCTAAAAATCTAAGCAACCCTGTGCAGCACTTGAAACCAACATTACTGCCCCCTCTCTGATGAGGAGCCCAGGGTGCCAGGTTTGCGTGATGTTCAGAGTGGCGCGACCAGTGGCAGAGTTGAGGGCAGGAGCCCAGGCTGAACCCCGAGACCCCCCTGTTCTCTGCATAGTGCTGCCTCCCCCCATCTCGGTGCATGAAACTGGTATAAATGGGTGACGCCCAGTCAAAGAAAGTCAGCCGTGTGGCTTTAGCAAAACAGATGGCAATCGTTTAGATCCAAACGTCAAATAATGTTCAGCCCATGTGGACAGGATATCCAGTGCTGTAGAGATGATCACAGATTGTAATTAGAGTCAGAATTACAGAGAGGACCTTCCAGAGCTGGCAGGGAAAGCACAGTCTAGGAGGCCAAGCTTCTACGGAGAGCTGACTCAGAGGGAGTGAGCTCACCATCAATGGTGGTCTCATCAAAGAGTCTAAACAACCCTCTGGCAAAAAGGTTATGGAGGGACTTCAAGAACTCAGCGGTGCTGTAAGTTCACGATCCTGTGACCTGGCCTTAGCAACATCATGAAACCAAGCCTTCATCCCAAGCAAGAAACCAAGGGTTGCGAGGGGGAAGGGGTTTGTTTGGGGGTTTTTGTCCCATCACAAAAACAGTCCAGATGTGCAGACCACAAGGTGCAGACCCACCACCCCAGAAGCAGCGCAGCAACTCCGAGAACGAGGGGGCAAGTGCTACAATTTAAAAACTAGAAGAAATTAAGAATGGCAATCATTCTCTCCCAGGAACGTAAAGCTCATGAAGACAATGCCCCAAACGAAATTCGCTGCAGACACGGTTTAAGTAACAGGCTCGTAAGGCTTTTCTTGCCAAAAAAGCAGGCCGTGAAACACAAAGGAGGAGAGGCTAAAAAACAGAAATCGTACAAAACCTGGGGTCAGATGGCCAGGATGTGATCGTCCTCCTCCAAAATTTGCAAGCTCTGTGCATGGGAGCAAGGTATGAACACCATGTCTCTGACGGGACCTAACCAGCTGTCATCGTGAGTGTGACACAAAATGATCCCCTAGAAAAGGTCTCTGCCCTTGGAAAGCCGGGGGCAAACGTTACCAGTGTTCCTACCTCCCTGAGTAAGTGACTAGACCCATCGGACTTGGTCGCTGGCTCTCAATGTGGTATTTTCACAAGTACTCACACCCTCTTTAGTACTCCACCTCAGGGTCCTCTGGGAGGTAAACCAAAACCTCAAGGACTGAAAAGTCAAAACGGCCTCCTTTAAGTTGCGAGACTTTTCTGGCGCTTCCATCCTCAGAATGATTCATCATTTTCTGGGACCAGCCTGCCTCTCACCAGTGCCTGCTCACACATGCATTCTGCCCCCGCTACCCTCACGGCAGGTGCTTAGGGAACACCTGTGGAATCCAGGTTTATGGTACATCCGGGGAGCTCCTCGACTGGAAAACCAACCCCACATCAGCCTGGGGTGAGGCCTCCCACTTCATGTTCCTGTTATCAGCAGCAGGGACACACCTGGATACACAACAAGCTGGTCTCAAGGGCCAACAGACACCGACCAATTTCACTGTCGGGTCCCAGCCCGCCACCTGCTTTGGTTAAAGGAGCACATCTGAGAGGCTTCTAAACATCCAGAGTTTTCCAGCAACACCAGGCAAAGATAACGCAGCAGCGAACCAGTGTGACACAAACCACTGCCCATTCTCACCCGCCACGCAAGTTGGGACGCTGCCTGGGGGGTGACAATAATAGAGTTTAAACTACTTGTTTACCATAATGATGCAAAGGATAGAATTTTCCCCATCTTGCAGAGAAGGAAATGGAGCTTTAGCGTTGATGTAACTTGCTCAGGGTCCCAGTGCAAGGAAGGGACAGAACAGCACTGGAATCCAGGGTAAGTCTGTATCCAGCATTGTGACAATCCTACAACCCTCCCGTATGACTTGATGGTCCAATCTATGTATAGGGAAGCACACACAGACTTCATATTCCATATGCAGGGAAGTGTAATACACAGCAAGTGCAAATATCTTCACTTCTCCAATGATGAGGCCAAGATGATCCAAGAGGTACATCTGAATCGATTTCTTTCTTTTCCCTAAGCGAGTGTCTGGCTTGGAAATGGGTCTGCTTGCTCCGGAGATAGGCCTGTGCGTGCCGGTAGGTCCCAGAGCGGCAGGTCAGCCCCTCCCCCTGCCATCTCCAGGTGGCCCACAGGTAAAGCCAGGAGCCCTGAAAGGGGCTCATTCCTTCGCAGTTAAAGAAGAAAAAGGGCAGAGATTTTGCTAGTAAAGTCTGAATACTCGGGGATAAAATCTCCTCCTCCTCTTTTTATCCTGATCTACAGTAAATATCTGAAAGTTGTCTCTGAGGACAGGTGAGTGAGAGACCAATACCGCCCCCCCCCCCCCCCCCCCC